>NC_073312.1:2641929-2669429 GCF_027595985.1 Sorex araneus
CAGAGAAGCGAGAGGCGAGAGCTGGCTCACTGGGCAGCGCCCGCTGGGCAGCCTGGCAGACGCTCTCCCGGCGACGAGGGTCACAGCCTGTTCTGCTCTCGAGAGCCCGACGGCTCAGGTGAGATGGACCGAGCCCCGGGGCCAGAGAAACGCAGGCAGGGCCCCGGGAGTGACCCCACCCCGGTCACGGCCCTGCAGCCCCCGCCAAGATTCACCCAGGGAAAGGAAAGAAACTCCAGGCTCTCCCAACGTTGAAAAAAGAAAAGCTTCGGTACTTGACTGAGAACTTTGCACGGGAGGGACGACAAGGCAGGCGGGGCTGGCCTCGAGGGGACTGGCCCAGCGTCACGGCAGGACCCCCAGCACCACCAGGACTGGCCCCTGGGCACCGGGGCAGGGGAGGGCCGGAGCCCCAACAAACCCAAACACGACGCTCCACAGAAGGCCCCTCGGGGCCCGGTGGTCTCCATGGCAACGCCCTGGGGCCACGGAAGAGCTGCCACCCGCTCTCGAGTCTCGCCAGAGACAGAAGTCCAGCGAGGCAGCCCGGCACACCGGGAGGGACCCGCGACTCCTGGCCGATCTGGTCAGCGCCAAGGCCAGAGGGGGTGGTGCCGCGCGGCCCAGCCCTGCGGGGACGATCCAGTCAGAGCCAGGCCCGCACCCAGGGGTGCTCAAGCAAGGCAGGTGCCCAACCCCAGGCTCTCTCTCCCTCTCTCTCCTCTCTTTCACTCCCTTTCTCTCCCTCTCTCCCCCCTCCCCCTCCGTCTCTCTCCCTCTCTCTCTCCTCTCCCCCTCCCTCTCTCTCCCTCTCTCCCTCTCTCTCTCCCTGTGTTTCTCTCCCTGTCTCTCTCCTTCTCTCTCTCCCTCTCTCTCCCCCTCCCCCTCCCTCTCTCTCCCTCTCTCTCACTCCCTCTCTCCCTGTCTCTCTCCCTGTCTCTCCTCTCTTTCACTCCTTCTCTCTCCCCTCCCCCTCCGTCTCCCCTCCCCCTCCCTCTCTCTCCCTCCCTCTCACTCCCTTTCTCTCCCTGTCTCTCTCCCTGTCTCTCCTCTCTTTCACTCCCTCTCTCTCCCTCTCTCTCCCCTCCCCCCGGTCTCCCCTCCCCCTCCCCCCTCTCTCCCTCTCTCTCCGTCTCTCTCCCCTCCCCCTCCCTTTCTCTCCCTCTCTCTCACTCCCTCTCTCTCTCCCTGTGTCTCTCCCTGTGTCTCCTCTCCCTGTCTCTCTCCCTCTCTCTCTCCCTGTGTCTCTTCCTGTCTCTCTCCCTGTGTCTCTCTCCCTGTCTCTCTCCTTCTCTCTCTCTCTCTGTCTCTCCCTGTCTCTCTCCCTGTGTCTCTCTCCCTGTCTCTCTCCCTCTCTCTCCCTGTCTCTCTCCCTGTCTCTTTCCCTCTCTCTGTCTCTTTATCTCTCTCTCACTCTCTAATACACACACACACACACACACACACACACACACACACACACACACACACACACACACACACACACACCCACCCTCGGTACATTTCTAAGTGGTTCATTATTACCCTGCTAATCACACCGAGGGCCGTGTAAGAAGGCAAGTCTGCAAACGGACAGAAGAGTCCGAATCCTGAGACAGTGGGAACGAAACCCCACAAGACGGGGCTCAACAATCCAGGCGCCAGCCCCACCCTGGGGCCCCAGGCGGGAAACTGCGGGGTCTCGCCGCTCTGAGGGGGAGGGCGCCTGACAACGTTCATTTCTACGCCTGATTTTCAAGCTAGAAGTCCCGAGGGAAGGGACTGTGTCTCTCTGACACAGCCCCCCAGAAAGGCCTGGGCAAGCCCCCCGGAGGCGGGGACCCGCCACTCGTCCGTCCCCGAGGGCAGGCTGGAAACCGAGTGCAGCGCAGCAAACGGGACCAGAGTCCAGAGTCGCGTGGCCACGGAGGGGCCGTGCGTGACCAGGAGAGCAGCTTCCCTGGAACCCCCGCCCGCGGCCTCAGGCCGGAGCTGCCGTGGGAGCCGGGCGTGCTGGCCGGCGTCGGGGCGTCGGGCGGAGTGGCCCCTCTGCCCGGCCCGGCTCCTCGGGACACAGAGAACAGCGGGCGCGTGGTCTGGGCATGTGCACGCAAGATTGAGGCCACTTGCAGGAACAGGCTGGACAGAAAGACGCGCGTGTCCAGCCCTCAGGGCCAGAGACAGCACAGCAGTAGGACGCTTTCCATGCACGCACCAGGTCTGGCTCGAACCAGCGCCGTATGGACCCCTGGCATCTCTGGGTGTAGGGCCCCAGCAGCCTTTGGGGGTCCCGGGAGCCCCAGCACCACAAGACACAGGATCATCGCACCCCCCACATTGACTCCAGAGCTCAGGAGGCTGAAACCACCGGGAGGGGCCCCAGGGCACCCTGAGCATCACTTAGGAGCCCCCCCCAAAGAAACAACTCACTCCCAATACACACACACACACACACACACCCCTGAGTGTCTCTAGATCAGCCCTGGAAAAATGGGAAGCAGGGTCCAGAGAGAGAGTGTGGCAGGTAAGCGCTTGCATGAAGGAGACCCAGGATCAATCCCTGGCACCAAAGGGCCCCGGAGAGACCCCCGGTGTGGCCAGAATCCATGAAGGAAAAAGACTGGAATCAAATCACATTCAGAAAACAGTGGCAACTTCCAAATGGAGTAGGCCTGTGCGAATCTAACAGGACAGGCTGTAGAAGCGTCACATGAACCTAAACACAATCTGAAAACTACAAAATGCCAATAAAGGATGCTCTTACAAAAGCAGAAACAACTGTTGGACTGTAAGGAAGAGTCACTGCAGAGAAAATTCCCCCCAACATGATCGCAAATCGATTCCATTCCAGTCAAATCGTAACAGGATTTCAACCCAGTCAAACCTTAACAGGATTTATTTTAATGACTGACTCTAACATTTCTGTGGCGAGGCTAATGAACTGGACTCAGTGAAACTATATTGAGAGATGCAGACAGTATAGAGGACTGGCACTTGCCTTATACATGCCTGACGCCCCAGGTTTGATTCCAGCATCCCACAGGGACCCCCAGCACTGCCAGGAGTATCCCTCAGAGCCAGGAGTAAGCCTTGAGCACTGCTGGGTATGTCCTAAATATTAACATATAAATAAATAACCAAAATGTTTGGAAATGAATAATGAGAAAAAAGATACTTATTACGCTTAAGACTTACTATAAAACTACAATAATCAAGACTATGCTATTGGTAAAGAAAGAAATTAAGAGGTTAAGGTGAGTAAATCCAAAATTTAGCACTGTAGCACTGTCATCCCATTGCTCATCGATTTGCTCGAGTGGGCACCAGTAACGTCTCCATTGTGAGGCTTGTAGTTACTGTTTTTGGCATATAGAATACTCCACAGGTAGCTTGCCAGGCTCTGCCATGCAGGCGGGATTCTCTCGGTAGCTTGCCAGGCTCTCCAAGAGGGACGGAGGAATCGAACCCAGGGCGGCCACATGCAAGGCAAAGCCCTACCTGCTGTGCTATCACTCCAGTCCCATACAAAGGCAGCTGGCTGGCTTTTGACAACAGTGCCAAGGCAAGGTAATGGAGAGAGGATGGATTTTCAGCCAGCCATGTAGAAGCAAATGATGCTCAAATTCATAGGTTAAAAAAAATCATCAGTGGGGCTGGAGTGATAGCACAGCGGGTAGGGCGTTTGCCTTGCACGCGGCTGACCCGGGTTTGATTCCCAGCATCTCATATGGTCCCCTGAGCACGGCCATAAGTGCAGAGCCAGGAGTAACCCCTGAGCATCGCTGGGTGTGACCCAAAAAGAAAAAAAATCATCAGTCTAAAATTCACCTCTCAACAATTGCGTGTATGTAATCAGAACCTCTCAACAGTTCCTACAAATAAAAAAAATAAATAAAACTGTGAAGCTTAGAGAGAAAATACATGATCTTGAAGAACTCTGCTTAGGCAGACATTTCTGAGACATAACTCCAAAGGCTCAATCCACGGATGAAAAAGACTACAGTGGACTTCACTCAAGAAAGAAGGAAGAAAAAAGAAAGAAAGAAAGAAAGAAAGAAAGAAAGAAAGAAAGAAAGAAAGAAAGAAAGAAAGAAAGAAAGAAAGAAAGAAAGAAAGAAAGAAAGAAAGAAAGAAAGAAAGAAAGAGAGAGAGAGAGAGAGAGAGAGAGAGGGAGGGAGGGAGGGAGGGAGGGAGGGAGGGAAGGAGGAAGGGAGGGAGGGAAGGAGGGAAGGAGGGGAGAAAGGAGGGAAGGAGGGAGGGAGGGGAAGAGAGAGGAGGGGAAGGGAAGGGAGGGGAGGGGAGGGAAGAAAGTCTTGCTACATTAAAAAAAAATTTTAACTTTGGCTGTGTGAAAGACACCTTTTAAAGCATCAGTAGGCAAAGTCTGAGCCGGAGAAGTATTTACAATCCCATCAAGGGCTGAAGCGAAGGCTTGAGGAAGCCTTGGGGCTCAGAGGAAGGAGCCCACCCCCCCCCATGAACGCCCCAAGGCTTGGAGAGAGGCGGGCACAGAGGTGGGGACAGGGGGAGGGCGCGTGCTGACCGGGAATGGCCACGGGCAGCCCCGAGACCCGCCGCTGGCAGGGCCCCACCTGGGACAGGGCACGAGCCGCCACGGCCAGGCGGGGAGCAGAGACAAGGTCGTGTGCTTAAAGCACACCGCAGGGTACCAGGGTACCCGGGCGACGCCCCGCCCCACCGGGAGCAGCCCCGCCCCACGGCCCCAGCCCCCACCCTGTGGGGTCTCCAGCAGGGAAGGCCCCCGCTGGGCCCTGCTCCCCGTCCAGAGTGTCCAGCCACAGCCCTTGGGCCGGTCAGGCTCCCAGTCCTGGGCGGGGCGGGTGCCCACCGAGCGCACCAGGCCCTGCGGGGACCGTCTGTGCCCTGCCCCCCGCTGAGGCTCGTCCTCCCACTGACCCACGGGCCCGAGAGAGGACAGGAAGTCAGAAGCTCCAGTGTGCGTGGGCATGCCTGCTGCCCAGGCTCCCCGTCGGAGTCTACGTGCGGTCAGTCAGCCAGCCCAGCTGGCGAGACCCCAAGACCCAAAGGCCGCCCCGGGGTGCTGTCGTCCAGAGGGGTGGGGGAGCTTGCCTGGCACACGGCCAACCCTGCTTCCATCCCAGCATCACACGGTCGCAGGAGAGACCCCTGACACAGAGCCAGAGGGAGCCCGGGCACTGCCCAGTGTGGCCCCCCACGCTCAAAAGCAAGACACGCTGAGAGGGTAGCCAGCACCCAGACGGCCCTGGCCAGCTCTGCCCCGACAGTCTTGCAAACCCAGTGGGCCGAGCGCCCGGGCTGAGCGGAACGCAGAACCCCGGGTCATTGTCTGAGCCTGACCGACACCAGGCAGATGTGACGCACCAGCTCAGTCTGAGTCACGGCTACCCATGGGCGTACGTCTGTCATCTCCACACTGAGCGTCAGGGGCCCGGAGGCTGACTCTCCGGGCGGCACGTGCCAGCCTGGGTCCGAGCAGGCACGCAGAGCGCCCAGGCTCGGAGCTGAATCCCCCGGAAAGTTCCAGGAGCGGCCATTTCTTCCTGAAATCTCCCGGGCCGACGCAGCCCCGGAGGCTTCCCTGACTGCACTGTCTGCCGGACTCCTTGCCAGGAGCGCGCTGTGCAAGCGGGCATTGTATATTCAAGGGCAATTAAGCCGCTAATAGTCAGCTCTTTCCAGAGTCGCCTGCTGCAGGGATGATGTATGACGGAGCCTGATGCCAGAACTGTCGGCAGGAAAAGACTCAGATTAATAAAGAGCCGGGGCTGGCCAGAGGAGGAGGCCGGGTCAGACACCGAGCGTTTCACGGGGACGGTCCTGTGAATAAGGCTGGGTCATTCTTGGAACCGGCCCTCTCTGCACTCAGGAAGAGGGAAGGGGTCTCTATTTTTCCACTCAGTCGCACCCAGTACTCTGCTTCTTTCTTAAAAATTCCTTCTAAAACACTTAAACGCGACGAGATGTTCTCCCTTCCTCAGGTAGGAATGTCTTAGCTCATTAAGCCCTTTCTGCCATAATTCCGTAATGCCGATTCTGTGCTTGGCTGGTGCTTTATTACAGATAAGAGCATAATTCAAAATTAAAAGACGTGAAACGGAGCTCTTCGAAGCAAGCGCTTTCGGCCGTTGGAAGGAAAAAGACTCTTATCAAACGCAAGGGTCTGCTTTTGCTTCTTGGTGTTGTTTTGTTCTGACTTGGCTTGGTTTGGTCTGGGCCCATGCTGGCCGCCCTCAGGGGCCACTCAGCGGTGCCAGGGGCCGGACCCGGGGCAGCCACGTGCAAGGCGAGTTTCCGATATGCTGTGCTGTCTCTTTAGCACCCCAAACGCACGTTTTTAACAGAAAAATGGACACAGACCCTGGTTTAAAGGTCTGATGGGCCCATTTCGCCTCTTTCCCGGAGAGGCTTGAAGGTGCCGGGTTGCTTGCAAGAAGCTCTCCCTGGTGCTGCCTTCGGACACGCGTCTGATGCCCTCCACCCTCTGGGCAGGGAGCAGGCTGCCAGCCTTGGGGAGCCCCTGTGGCCACCTTCTCACTGCCCAGCTGGCCCCCTCTGCGAGCTGGGCAGCAGGTTTGGGCAGAGCTGAGCTCAGGGCCTCCCCTCCCTGCTGTGCCCCTCTCGGCTTCGACGCTGCGGTTACAGGACACGTCTGCTGTGACTCTTGGTCCTTCGATGCTGGCAGAGCACTCCAGCAGGGAGTCCTAGACGAAGCATGACAGGGAACAAAGGTCCCGAGGCTGGAGATAACATCACGTTGGTGGCTGGCCCCCAGAGACCCCGCTTCATCTCCTGGTGGCCCCCCCACGGCTCCTGATGTGACTACCCGCGGGTCCCGCAGCAGAAAGAGCTTCCGGCGAGATGCCAGATTCTCCGCCAGGCCAGCGGGTTGGAATGTGGGACAAACCCTTTTCCTGCTGAGGCGTTTCTGGAACCTCGCCCGCCTGGAGCAACCTCCCAGCCCCCTCCCCCAGCCGCAGAAGCTCTGCCCCCGCCCCCCAGGCCAGCCGGATTCCGGGCCAGCCCGCCAGGGGCCAGCCCTGGCCTGCAGCAGAGCAGCGGGTGCTGAGAACATTTCCTTTGTCCTCCAATATTATGCAAATAAGCAAATCAAATTAAGTACCTGAGATTTTTTTTTAATTAAGGGTTTTGATTAGACACAGATCTGTTGTAGGCAGAAGAAGAAATTTTATTCCAAAACCCCAGACACCCCAGCTTTTCCGCACGCCTTCAATCAGGCTGATCTCCCGGAATTGCAGGCGCTCGGCTTTTGATTTTCAGGTGGGGGGGCCCTGGGGGCCGGAGAGCCGCGGAGAGAGGGAAGCGCCGGCTGATTGCCGAGGCCGGCTCGGCCCGCGGCGCCTCCTGCGTGGTGCGGTGCCAGGGGGCCCTGCTCTGCACCCCGGGGCCTGGTGCCTCCGGGTCCAGCTGAAGCCGGGGACCACCGGGCTGCAAGGCCCTGGCAGGGCGGCACGTGGGGCCCGTTCTCCGGGCGCCGTTTCTGCTCTCCCCATCAAAGGGGGTTCCTTCCTGCAAGAAAGCTGGGGGGCAGCAGACTCTGAGGGAGACTGGGCGGTCATCTGGCCCTGCACACGGTGGCCACGACGTTCCAATAACAGCAGCCACTGCCTGGGCCACACTCGGGTGGGGGTGAGAGGGGAGTGAGCGTGTGAGTGAGTGAGAATGAGTGAGTGTGTGAGTGTGAGAGTGAGAGTGTGAGTGAATGTGTAAGTGTGTGAGTGAATATGTGAGTGAGTGTGAGTGAGAGTGAGTGAACATGTGAGTGTGTGAGTGAATGTGTGAGTGTGTGAGTGTGTGAGTGAATGTGTGAGTGTGTGAGTGAATGTGTGAGTGTGTGAGTGTGTGAGTGAATGTGTGAGTGTGTGAGTGAATGTGTGAGTGTGTGGGTGAGAGTGTGAATGTGTGAGTGAGTGTGTGAGTGTGAGAGTGAGAGTGTGAGTGAATGTGTAAGTGTGTGAGTGAATATGTGAGTGAGTGTGAGTGAGAGTGAGTGAACGTGTGAGTGTGTGAGTGAATGTGTGAGTGTGTGAGTGTGTGAGTGAATGTGTGAGTGTGTGAGTGAATGTGTGAGTGTGTGAGTGTGTGAGTGAATGTGTGAGTGTGTGAGTGAATGTGTGAGTGTGTGAGTGTGTGAGTGAATGTATAAGTGTGTGGGTGAGAGTGTGAATGTGTGAGTGAGTGTGTGAGTGTGAGTGAGAGTGAGAGTGAGTGAGTGTGTGAGTGAATGTGTGAATGTGTGAGTGTGTGAGTGAATGTGTGAATGTGTGAGTGTGAGTGAGAGTGTGAGTGTAAGTGTGTGAGTGAGAGTGAGTGAATGTGTGTGTGAGTGTGTGAGTGAATGTGTGAATGTGTGAGTGTGTGAGTGAGAGTGAGTGAGGGGCTCATTGAGTTAATGCATGTGTGAATGAATAACTGAATGAGAGCACAAGTGAATGAGAGAGAAAATCAGTAAATGAGTGATTTTTTTTTTTTTTTTTTTTTTTGCTTTTTGGGTCACACCCGGTGATGCTCAGAGGTTCACTCCTGGCTCTGCACTCAGGACTTACCCCTGGCGGTGCTCAGGGGACCATATGGGATGCTGGGAATCAAACCCAGGTCGGCCGCATGCAAGGCAAACGCCCCACCCGCTGTGCTATTGCACCAGCCCCAGTAAATGAGTGATTTAACAAGAGTGAATGAGTGAATAAATGAATGAATGCATAAACGTATGAGTGAGCGAACGCGAGTTGATGGGTGAGTGAATGAGTGACTGAGCAAGTGTGTGAGTGAGCAGGTGAGCGAAACGTGGGAGAGGGAGGCTGCGCGCAGACGGGGGTCCGGGTGGGGGACACAGGCTGTGACCCCGGAGGGAGCACACAGGCAGGACGAGGGCAAGCACTCGGTTTGGCTGAGCGAGCCCTTGCCTAGCCCCTGCTACCGCCTCTGTCCTCAGGCCTCAGAGCTGGGTCCTGGGACCTCCCCGAGGAGCATCTTCGGTTTGGGCCAAACCAGCTTCCCGGAGCAGCCCTCAGGCCCCGGGACCCTCAGCCACAGACAGAGCCTGGAGCACCAGGCCTGGCGGGCGGCCTCAGGAGCGGGCTCTGCCCAACTCGTGGGGGCGGCAGTGGGGGTTTCTCTCCTCTCCCCCCGCTGCAGACAGACTGCTGCGACCCCCGGATGGACAGAGGCCCAGACTCTCTCTGGGCCTGACCGACACGTGGGTCCCCAGGCCAGGGGTGGGTCCAGAGATGCCCGTTAAAGTCACGAGAACCGTTGTCTCTTTTGTTTTGCTTCGGGACCATACCTGAGGTGCTCAGGGGTTACTCCTGGCAGGCCGGGGACCCTGCAGGGTGCCGGGGGTAGAGTCCAGGTCACCTGCGTGCTGGGCAGTGCCTTACACGTGGCCCACTGTCCTGTCACTCAACCACCGACTTGACCAGGATCAGCAGGGCTGGGAGACTCCAGTCCTGATCAGGGTGTGGGGGCAACGCTTCTCCCGGCACCTCCTGAGGGTCATCCCCCGTCATGTGACCAAGGCAGGACAACGCCCCTGGGAGCAGAGGGAGGAACGCACGGTCCCGGGACGCTCGCTGCGCCATGGCTCTGTGGTGAGAGGCGGGAGTCAGCACCCACGGGAGACGCGATGGCCCCTCAGGGGTGCGGGAGCACTTTTGTGTTTCGTGGATTGTGTGATCAAGAAAGACTCCCGCGGTGTTCGGTGTTGGCTAAGCGGGTGCCCCCACGGACACGGGAGTCTCGCTCTCACCGCAGCCCCGTCCCCCGGCGACGCTGGCGGGTTCCGGCTTCCCTGCGCTTGCTGATACTTACGGGGGGTTTCACACTCTCGAGTCCTTGTCAGAGCCATCAAGTAACCGCAAGAACAAAGTTCATTTTGTACCAGGAGAAGGAGGAGCTCCGGAGCAGCCAAGTGAACGGGCGGCCTGGAAAATGAACAAGTGAAATTTCCCAATTACCAGAAGAGGTTTTTTAATTAGCGAAGGAAATTTGATCATCATGAAAAAAAAAGTAGGAAAAATTATGAAAAAATATATATTAAAGCGAGGTGACAAAATTCATGCTTCCATGAAGGCACAATATAAAGAAACATAATTATCAGCTGCTTGTGACCCGGAAGCCGGACGAGCAGCTAGGGGACCCCTCGAGGGTGTCCTGCAGTGACCCTGGCCCTGCTGCCCACTGGGGGCGTCTGTCAGGGGACAGGAACGGGGCCCGCAGCCCGGAGGAGAGCAGCCAGCCCCAGGCCCACCAGAGAGGACTCCACAGGCCCAGGAACCTATGGAACCTCAGGAAAGGAGCAAAAACTCCCTCCCTCCTGGCCAGAGCACTGCGCCAGGGTTAATTCCACCGGAGTTAAAATTTTAAATGTAAGATATAAATCCTTAAACTATTATTAAACACACACACACACACACACACACACACACCAGGCTGGAGAGAGGGCACACAGGAAGGCGTGTGTACTGCGTGCCTAAGCCAGGTTCAGCCCTGGCACCCTGTGCCCCCCACAGCACCAAGGGGAGCCTGGTAATCCCCGCACAGGGCGCCCCCGGGCGGGAAGAGCACTGTGTGCCCGGGCACTCACATTGAGCAGTCAGCCAGCTCCGCAAGGATTGCAGAGAGGGACCGAGCGCCACTTGGGAGTCTCCAGGAAAATACAAGAGAAATAGTTTCATCGCTTGTAACACTGTAGCGCTGTCATCCCCTTGCTCATCGATTTGCTCGAGGGGGCACCAGTAACGTCTCCATTGTGAGACTTGTTGTCACTGTTTTTGGCATATCGAATACACACCACGGGGAGCTTGCCAGGCTCTGCCGTGCGGGCGGGATCCTCTCGGTAGCTTGCCGGGCTCTCCGAGAGGGACGGAGGAATCGAACCCGGGTCGGCTGAGTGCAAGGCAAATGCCCTACTGCTGTGCTATTACTTCAGCCATTTTTTTCATAACTTAGAGTGAGAAAAATTTATTTTTTAAGCCTTATGCAAAGACAGAAATCACAGAAAGAGCCCGATTTTGCTGTAAAACTTCAGAAAATGAATTGTCTCTGATAGAGAAATACAAAACTAAGAGCTGGAGAGGTAACACCGGGGGGGGGGGGGCACTGGCCTTGCACGCAGCCGCCCTGAGCTCGGCCCCAAGCACCCTGGAGTGAGCCCTGAGTCCTGCAGGGGGGATTCCTGAGCACAGAGCCGGGAGTAAGTCCTGAGCACAGCCAGGTGTGGCCCAAAGACAAAGCCATAAAACCATGAATTCACAACTTGCCACGTCGACAGTGTTTTATGCTCAAACTATGGGCAAAGACGTTCCCACAAACCGCCAAGAAAGTGGCCAGAAGTGGAGCAAATGCTCCCCCCAACATGCGAGGCGCGGGGCAGGGCCGGGGTACGGCACGGCCTGGCACACGGCCCGCCAGGGGGCCTCCGCACCCCTACGGCCCCGTGAGCCCCGTCAGGAGGGTCTCTGACCCCCACCAGGAGTGCCCCGCCCCCAAGAGGGGCCTCTGAGAAGCTCCAATGGGAGCCGCAGGCCGGGCCGGAGTGCAGGACACGGAGTCCGGCCATCGAGTCCAGGAAACAGCACAGTGGTCCCGGCAGCAGCCAAGGGGATGGTGGCTACAGAGTCGCGTTTCTCCAGGGGACACTCCTGACTGCAGCTCCGAGCCGCCCTCCGCTGCCCTGGCTGCAGGGGAGCAGGATTCTCACCCAGGGCCTGTGCCAGCCAGCATGGCCGGCACAGAGCGCGGCTTCCTGGGGGTCAGCAGCCCTAAGCCGCTCTCAGCGGGGCTACCGGGGAACTGTGGGGACGCCTCGAGTCCTCCCCTCCTCGGGCCCCGGCTCCATGCTCTGGGCCGCAAACCAGCAGCTCACACTCCGGTTCCTGGCCGCCCCGGGCTGACGGGGACAGAGTCCCGACATTCACCCCGAGACCAGCAAGGCAGCCCCAGCTGCAAACGCCCCCCTTCTCTGCAAGGGGCCCAGATGCCATGTAGGGGGCTCCAGAGGGCCCGAGGTAGCTCCTCCTGCCCAGGAGAGCAAGCCCAGGGAGTCTGTGCCTGAAGCACAGCAAACGCTGCTCGTCAAACAGTGCTCCCTGCATGGCGGCATCCACAGTTATGAGGGCAGATGACAGAGGCTTGTGCTGCCGGGAACGAGGGAGCTGGGCGCACTGACCACCACGCAAGGCCCAGCTACACCCGCCTGTGAGAGCTGCGACCTTCGCTCCCGAGGAGAAACCTTCCCCGCGCTTCCCCGAGAGCCGCCTCACAGACGCCCCCGACTCCGGCGGCAGCTGCCTGGCTGGTGGCTCAGGGAGGGTCGAGGACAGACCCTGACGAGTGTGTGTGTGTGTGTGAGTGTGTGTGTGTGTGTGAGTGTGTGTGTGTGTGTGTGTGTGTGTGTGAAAACAGGAACGGCCACCTGCAGAGTTGGCCAGGAGGTGAGAGTGTTCCAGAAGGTTCTGACTCCTGTGCCCAAGGTACGGGGCCCTTGGCTGAGTAAGGGGTGGGACTCCTTCGAGGGACAGTCCCAGGGAGCTGAGAGCCGGGAGGCCCAGAGCCCACCCAGCTGGCCCGTGCCCACGCCCGAACGCTGTCCCCTGCTCCGGGGAGCCTCGGAATCTCAGAGCAGCACCAGCGCCACCGTCTCAGGCGCCCTCGGCCCGCGTCCTCGGGGGCCTGCAGCCCGCTGCCCCCCACTGGCAGGGCCCACCGGTGTGTCCCCGCGGCCCCCTCCTCACCTGGCTGGCCCCTTCCCGTTTAAAGAGGACTCTCCCGCCCCAGCTCCTCCCGGCACTTGCAGGCCAGGCTGCCTCAAGCCACGGGCCGCCCCCAGGATGAGCACTTAAGCGGGAGCAGCCCTCGGAGACGGGGTGAAACAGTCACCTAGGTATGTCCCCCCGAGAGGCGCCAATGTGTCCACACAGCCACTCCGGAGCCCACACCGGGCGGCCAGGGAGCCTCGGTGCCTGGACACTCGATCTGCTGACCAAGGGCCAGTGAGGCTGCCCCGGGGCACCGCGGTCCGGCAGCTAGGATGCCGAGGGGCTCTCCCGGAGTCCGGCCCCCCGAGGCCTCGGAGCCCTGCTGCCCCGGACGGCTCCACGCACGGGCAAGTGCGTCAGCAGACAGGCGTCGCCCGGCCGGCACGGCCCCAAGAGAACGTAAAACCATCAGGGCCTCCGCAGGACTTCCGGGGCCGTGAGCTGGCCGTGGGCTCCGTCCCTGCCTGCGCGTCCGAGGGTCCGGCAAACTCAGCGCCCGTCCTTCAAGCCGTGACAGTGACCTCTCAGAACCATGGCGGGAGGAGACCCAGATGCTTCCAGGCCAAGAGACTGGTGTCCCGGCCGCTTGGCCGCGTCTCCCAGATGCCCGAGGGGCGGACCACTGCGACCCCGCTTGGGGTGGGAGAGGCCCCGCCCCTGGGGCGGCCGCGCTGTCTCCACGGCATCCTGCCAGCCGGCCTTCAGAGTCTGCCGCCCAGGGCTCCGGCCCCCTCCCAGACCCCCCTCTGCGCCCCAGGGCCGTGAGCTGACGTCCTCGTAAGGAAAACACCCCAGACCCCCAAACGCAGGTGACTGTAAGAGGTTGTGCCCCCGGGGCTGGAGCGATAGCACAGCGGGTAGGGCGTTTGCCTTGCACGCGGCCGACCCGGGTTCGATTCCCAGCATCCCATAAGGTCCCCTGAGCACCACCAGGGGTAATTCCTGAGTGCAGAGCCAGGAGTGACCCCTGTGCATCGCCAGGTGTGACCAAAAAGCAAAAAAAAAAAAAAAAAAAGAGGTTGTGCCCCCGCTCTGCTTTGCTCCTGCCCCTCGCTTGCCAGCTCACGGCCGTGAGAGTGGCCCTGGCAGGGGTCCCGGGGCGCAAACCCTCTCCCGGAGGGCAACTGGGGTTCGAGTCTCTGAGGCTTGTGAGGCTGGGCGCGGAGTCCTGGTCTGAGTGTGCTTAGGTGTGAGTGACCCTGAAATATCCGTCCTGTCTGTCCGTGTCTCCGTGGGCGGCTGAGTCAGGCCTGCGGCCACTGGACACCAGGCGGTTCCGCCGAGATCTCCGGGCCTTAGCACGTGTGACGGGAGGCAGGGAAGGCCCGTGCCCTCTCCTCAGGAGGGCTGAAAGGTCAGCGGGGCTGGGCAGGGCAGGGGCCCTGCAGACACGGGGTCCCCACGGGTGCTGAGTGGCAGGGCTGCGTCCTCGGACCCAGGGACTGTCCTGGGGACTGGGCCACCCCCGCCGGACACAGCCCGACCTGCCCCCCAGACACAGCCACTGACTCACCTGCTCCTGGGCACAGCAGCCCGGCCGCACCCCTGCCTCGGTGGGCCCCGCCCTGCCGCGTGCCAGCCCCAGCCCTCGGCTCCGCAGGTGGGGACACGCGCTGCCTCCTGACCTTGCCACCAGCCAAACTCCCTGAGTCCGGTGCATTCTCTGCCCCCACCGAACATCACGCAGCAAACAGCAACAAACACACATGACCACACACCGCACTCATATGAGCCGGGGTCCCAGGAAGCTTAATCTAATCATCCTCCCTGCTCGAGTACCATCAATTTCCCTCCTGATCAGCGCTCCCCATCAGGAAGTGTCTTCAGGTAATTAACATTTTTACATTTTTAATTATGAAGTCTTTCCCAAGCTGGCGGGGTGTCTGTCAGGCATTACCCGCGTCAGGCCTCACTGGTGCCGAGACCGGGGGCTCCCCCAACCTGGGCCGCACCCCTGCCCGCTCCCCACGTTCCGCTCAGCTGCTCCGAGCCCGGCCGGGCACTGGGGCTCGGGGTCCGGCTGGCTCTCGAGTCTCCCCCAAGCGCAAAAGTGACTTTTTCGGGGTTTCTGGGCTTCGAGGGGGAGCGGGTGTGGGTGCGTGCGGGGGGCTGGTGGGCAGAGCCGGGCATGGGCTGTGGTCCCCCCACCCTGCCTGGGCGTCTGTGACAGCCCCCTGAGCTGGCCGCCTCCTGGGCCCGCCTCTCCTCTCCCCTCCCAGCCTCTCGGCCCCTCACGCTTCACCGTCTCCCTGGTCATCTCTGCCCACGCCAGAGCCGGCTGCGGGGTCTCCTCCGCGGAGACGAGGGGCTGAAACACGGCAGGAGGCGGGTCAGAGGGGCCCCGGGGAGGAAGCAGGGGTGTCCCCACGTCCTGCCGCCCTACACCCGCACCCCTCCCTGCCCCCAGAGACGGGCCCTCCTCCCCGGCTGATCCTGAGGCGGGCCTGCACCCACTCTCAGACCCCACCCCGGGGCCCCAGGGGGCATTCTCCAGCCCGGGCAGCACCTAGGGGGAGGAGGGGGACGGGCTGCAGGGAGGAAGCTGGGCGAGGAGAGGCGGCTTTGCCCCGGCCCTCTCCTGGTAAGGGCCCCTTCCTGGTCTCGAGGCTCATCCAGCCCCTGCCAAGGGCCCGGGCACAGAGGGGAGCGCCTCGTGGACACCGGGACTCGCCCCCTGTGCTCTCTGCCTCTGGCAGGCTGGCGTGGGAATTTGGGGATAAAAACGACTAAAGCCCATTTTGCCTGAGCTGAGTCACGTCGCCTGCACAGGGGTGGCCCCGACGCCTGCCCGAAACACAGTTAAACCCGGCTCGAGAGAGAAGCAAGAGACAACTGTGCGGTGCAAAAGCAAGGGATTCCACTGCCGGCTCGAGCTGGGGTCCGAGTCCCCACCGACACCGTGGCTGCAAGGCGAGGACCCGACTCCAGTTTCAGGGGGCTACGGCCGCCTACTCGACTCGCCCTTGGCGGTTAACAAAGTGCTGGCAGTCGCCGTGCGGAGGGGCACGGGCGGGCGGGCGGGCGGGCGGGCGGGTGCGGGGGTCTGTCCAAGCCGGGTCTTGCTTGGCCAGTTCCGCATTGTTTCATCCTGGGAAACCGGAACCGTTTCAGTTCCAGGAACTGATTCCTCTTTCCCCGGCCTGTCTCCCCAGTTCGGCCGTGGGGGCCCACCCACGCTCCCAGCTCCCGGCCACAGGACGGGAAGTCAAGGCCGGGTGCTGGGCGGCCCCCAGGGCCCCGAGGGTGCACGGGTTGCAGGACCATCACAATCCGCTGTGGAAATCCTGCCCCGAAGCCCCTGGATCTTAGCTCGGGGCACCGGGGAAGGAACCTCTCGGATCCAAAGGCGTCGGGCGCCCTGACGCGGCCCAGGCGTGGGGGCAGGAGAGGCTGCGGGCACCAGGCTCAGGACCCTGCGGGGCAAGGACTCGGGAAGGACCCCCAGCTGGGGAGGGGGGAGGCTCCTGCTTCCTAGAAGGCCCGGGGGTCTGGGTGCTGCCGGGCGTCGCTGACGAAGGCCCCAGACGCGTCCCCCTGCGAGTCCTTGCGGGAACCAGGGCTCACCCTGCACCCCTGCTCTGAGCGAAGGCCGGGGTGCTCTCAGCTCGGGTGGGGCTCCTGGACCAAGGGGCGCCAGCACCGGGCCGTGCACTGGCCGCCGGCCTTTCCTCTCGGGTCCAGACGCAGCCGCACGGGCCCGGAGAACTCCCAGCAGCAGAACCGCCGTGCCCGGCCTGCCTTGCAGCGGGGAGCGGGGAGCGGGTGCTGGCCCGGCCAGGACACCCCTCGGACCTCACGCTCCCGGGTGCTCCACCCCCAAAGCAGCCGGCCACGGGGCCCCACGCCGGCCACTGGCTGCACTTTCCCCGAAGCCTTATTTCGATGGCGCTTCCCTTGGAGGGGAGAGAAACCGAGCGGTTAAAGTAAACAAAGCTACTTGAACAATACCTTCCTTCCCAAGAAGTAACGTTTAATCTGGTGGCGTGAGGGATGGAGCCTGCAAATGGGCTGAGCCGTCTATTCAATTCTGTTCAACTACTGGTGTGAAATTTTAATCAAAAAACTAGAGAGCTCATTCAAAAAAGAAATTAGTGAAAAAACTTTGGTCGTCTCCCATCAGTGAAAACTGATTTAGTTATGCAAATTACCGCTATGAATATTAAACTACTGATGAAAGGTTTTTAATGAAGGGGTCTTTTGTTTTGGAAATGCAAGGGTATATGCTTTAATTTCTTGCTAATTTACTGTTCTTTGATAATGTTCACATTTTCCCCAAAGTGGCTTGGCTGATGGGTTTAATACTGTGAATAGAACTACAGCCCAACAATACTGGTTTTGACAAGCTTCCCCTGGTGGAACTGTACACTGTGATTTGCTGCCCCTCGTGCACAATTCTATTAGGGTGAATTTTGTCTACAGGGCTTTCCCTGAAATGAATTCTCATTTTAATGTTAGCCTCCTGCAGTTTTTAATTTTTAATCTGTAATATGAAATTGCAAATTTCACAAACATCATTTGAAAAGGCACTAGGACAGAACCGAGTGCCAAAGTTTACATACTGCCTAATTAGACCGTTATGAGAGGCAGCTTATCAATGTCACGCCAAAGACCATCAAAAAATCCAATTACTAATTTGAAAAACACATATATTTATAGGTTCATTTTGTTTAATTTGCATCCGGTTAGCTCAATAATTGTTTTAAAATTGTATTAAAGCTAATAATTGGGGTTTCGCTGGCAACGTTTTGGAACTGCAAAGGTGGCCCCTTAACTGGCCACCCCAAGTGTCAGGCTAAAGGGACAGACCAGGACACAGCAGGAGGCCCCAGGCCTCAGGAGGGCCCCCAGCACCTGGCCCTGGAGGTCAGGCTCCGGGGCTCTGCCTGCCCCTGCACACCATGGGATCATAAGCAGGGGTGGAGCACCCCAGAGGGAGCAGGGGTGGAGCACCCCAGAGGGAGCAGGGGTGTGTAAAAAATTACAAAGACGTGCGCGGGAGGGGGCGGTGATGTGTGTGGTGTACTCGGTTGTTGTTTGCGGGCTCTGGGGACCGTGCTCTCTCAAGAGTCGCTCGAGTTCGGCGCTCTCGAGCCGCTGTGTATGGACCGGATCGGGATGACTCCTCCTTGTGCTCTGCTTCTGTGTGTGCCGCTGTGCCCTCTTCTGTCTGTCTCTCTGTCTCTGTCTCCGTCGTCTCTCCTCTGGTCTCTTCCGACCTCTCTTTGTCTCTGTCTCTGCTTCTGTCTCTTCTCCTTGCTCCCGTCTTGCCTCTGCCTTTCTGTGTTGTCTCTGCCCATTTCTGCCTTGCCTCTGCCCCCTCTCCCGCCTACAGTCTTAGTTCATACAGCAGTCACATAGGGCGGGGACACCAAGGCGGGTTGAACATTAACAAACCAACAAAGAGAGATTAACAAAATCTCATCCAAGGAGATTACTCCAGGTTACTAGGAGACCCGCTCAAGGGCGGGATCCCATCCAGGGTGTGTCCCTTTCTTCCTTCCTCAGCTAGTAACCCACTTAAATAGTTGTAGTAAATTTACTTCTTTTTTTTTTCTTTTTGGGTCACACCCAGCGATGCTCAGGGGTTACTCTTGGCTTTGCACTCAGGAATTACTCCTGGCAGTGCTTGGGGGACCATATGGGATGCCGGGGATTGAACCCAGGTTGGCCGCGTGCAAGGCAAACGCCCTCCCCGCTGTGCTATCGCTCCAGCCCCAAATTTACTTCTAATATTTCTAGCAATGTCATTCTGTATGGGCACAGTAAGAGATGTATCAGACTTGAAGTTTGGTTCTTCCTGAGGACATTCACTATATATTCCAGACCACAGTGCTCAGGCCAGGTTAGTCTTCCTAACCCCAGCAGGGTCCGAGTCTCGTCGTTACTTTTGGATCATGACAGCATTTGTCTATGACCATGCTCTCAACTTATAGTTGAGTATTGTGGCGCTTTGGCCTGGCCCATCTCGATGCCAGGGTAGCTCACAGCTTGCCCTGGGTCCATTCCGTCTCTCATCGGGACCCTGCTTTTGGGGTGCTAGGAACTAAGGGCAACTGAGTCGAGAAAGCAGATGCCCAGGAGTAAATATTATCGGAGTCAATCAGCCCCCAAGTTACACAGCATAATATTAACTGTCTTCCTGTGTCCATACAGAAAGGGCATTGCTCTAAGGTAAACTGAGTTCCCTGCGGCAAGGCTGAAAGGACAAACCCCATGTTGTCCTACAGGGGTGGGGCGCCCCAGGAAGGGGGCAGGGAGTCCCGACTGGGGAGTGGGCCTCAGTCATTTCAGAGAATAAAGGTCCCAACTTCTGGGCAGCAGCAGAAGGTCAAAGGGCGCGGTGTGAGTCCAGGCCGAGCCCTGTCCAGCCCTGGCTCCCCCGCTGCATTACTTCAGGGGGAACCGGCCAGCCCTGGTCCAGCCCGGGAGACGCGCCTGGGCTGTGTCTGCGTGTCTCAGCTTAGACGGTCGTCACAGGGCAGGGCAACCTTCCCGCTGCTTCTGCGTATGACCTCAGCTGGATGCATGTGTGCATAGGGACACGGATGTGCGGGCACGTGTGTCTGCATTTCAGTGGGATCTGTGCCTGTGTCTGTGGTTACATCTGTATCTGTGTGGATGACTGTGTCTGTATCTGGTCTGCACCTGTGACTGCGTCTGTGACTGTGTTTGTGACTGTGTCTGTGTCTGTTACTGTGATTGTGTCTGTGTGTGACTGTGTCTGTGTGTGACTGTGATTGTGACTGTGTTTGTGACTGTGACTGTGTCTGTGTCTGTGACTATGTGTGTGACTGTGTCTGTGTGTGACTGTGATTGTGACTGTGACTGTGTCTGTGACTGTGTTTGTGACTGTGTGTGTGTCTGTGTCTGTGTCTGACTGTGTGTGTGACTGTGTTTGTGTGTGAGTGTGTGACCGTGTGTGTTGTGTCTGTGTCTCTGTCTGTGTCTGTGTCTGTATCTGTGTCTGTGACTGTGTCTATATCTGTGTCTGTGACTGTGTCTGTATCTATGACTGTGTCTGTGTGTGTGACTGTGACTGTGTCTGTGTTTTTGACTGTCACTGCGTCTATGATTGTCTGTGTGTGTGTCTGTGATTATACCTGTGTCTGTGTCTGTGTGTGACTGTGTCTGTGTCTGTGTCTGTGACTGTGTCTGTGTATGACTGATTGTGACTGTCTGTGTCTATATCTGTGACTGTGTGTGTGACTGTCTGTGTGTGAGTGTGTGACTCTGTGTTTTGTGTCTGTGTCTCTCTGTGTCTATGACTGTGTCTGTGACTGTGACTGTGTCTGTATCTGTGGCTGTGCCTGTGTGTGTGACTGTGACTGTGTCTGTGTCTGTATCTGTGGCTGTGGCTGTGTGTGTGACTGTGTCTGTGTCTGTATCTGTGACTGTGTCTGTATCTGTGACTGTGTCTGTGTGTGTGTGACTGTGACTGTGTCTGTATCTGTGGCTGTGTCTGTGTGTGTGACTGTGACTGTGTCTGTGTTTTTGACCGTCACTGCGTCTGTGATTGTCTGTGTGTGTGTCTGTGATTATACCTGTGTCTGTGTCTGTGTCTGCCCCCTGTATCTGAGGGCTGCCTGGAGGAGGGTCCTGGGAACCGGTGTCAAGCCTTGCGGGGCTGTGACACCATCGTCCACCCGGTCGTCTGTACAGACGGAGGAGTTTCCTCAGTTTGAGTCAAGGGGAAAATGAGCTTCACGTGTCGCCGTTGGCACAAGTTCTGATTCCTCCGTTCCTTTGGTTTTCCTGGGCCTGAGCCGCACAGGTGCAGCCTCCGCGGGGGGCTTCATCTCCTGGCTTCTCACTTCTCACTGTCCCTCTCCCCCTTCCTCCCTCCCTCTCTCCTCCCTTCGCCTCCCTCTTTCTCTCCATCTCCCCCTCCCTCTCTCTCTCTCTCTTATTTCCTTTCCTCTCTGCCTCTCCTTTTTCCTTCTCTCCCTCTCCTTCTTCCCTCCCGACACCCTGCCTCTCTCTCTCTCTCTCTCTCTCTTCCTCCCTTTTCCTTCCACTTGTCCATCCCAAAGACCCCTCGGGTGTCCTAGAGATCTGCTCCCCGTGGGATGCGTGCGGGTCCCACTGACCCAATGGCCTCCCCGGGGCCCCTGTGCTGGCCCCCCGCCCTCTGCACTTCTCGGGAGCTGGTGGTTGATTGGGAGTCGGGTTTGATTATTTGGGCAAAATGCCTGCGCAGGGGGGCTGTGTCCCACCAGCGTCCCGGGGGGGCGGGGTACGGCGCCACTTGTGCTCTCTGAAAGCCAAAGGTCGTCTCTCTGTGGAGCTGGGGACAACGGGAGGGAGCACTCAGCAGAAGGAGCTTCCGAGAACCAGCCTCAGCCACTCCTTCCCGCCCTCGCGTCTGTTTGCCAGGGTGACGCTCGTGGGCTTGTGCAGAGGTGCCCGCCAGGGAAAGGCCCCTCACTGCCCCTCTGCAGCCCCCGCCACTGCCCCGAGAGCTTTCTCGGGCTTCTCGAAACAACCTGCAGCTTAGGGTAGATTTTTGGTCCCAAACTCCACCTTTTTTTTTTTTTTTTTGCTTTTTTTTGGGTCACACCCAGCGATGCTCAGGGGGTTACTCCTGGCTCTGCACTCAGAAATCACTTCTGGCGGCGGTGCTCAGGGGACCATATGGGATGCTGGGAATCGAACCCGGGTCGGCCATGTGCAAGGCAAACGCCCTCCCCGCTGTGCTATCGATCCAGCCCCAAACTCCACCTTTTAAACACATCTTTTTTGTGTGTTTTTTTTTTGGGGGGGGAGGAGGGGGAGGCCACACCTGGTGATGCTCAGAGCTTCCTCCTGGCTCTGGACTCAGGGGTCACTCCTGGCAGGCTCATGGGCCTCGGGGGTGCCGGGGCTCGAATCCGGGTCTGTGGCATCCACGGTAGATGCCCTTCCCACTGCACTATGTCTCCAGCCTCTGTCCACGTCTTAAAGCCGAAGTCCCCCATTTCCTCTTCTCCGCTGTGGCCTTTAAATGGACGAACCCAGTTGCCCTTGTAAGTGGGGAGACGAGCACTTCTCTCCGGAGACTCCGGAGCCGCCCGCCTGTCGCACCCAGAACCTCCCGTCCCCAGGCCCCAGCCCAGCCCCCACGGCCACGTCTCTGTTCCCCCTGCTGCCTCCTTTGTCGGGGGGGGGGGGGGGACCCCGCCATTCTCTCAGCGTCCCACCAATTCCAGCCCCTCGAGCCTGGGCCCCGGCAGGCGTCTGGCCGCGGAGGGCGTTTCCTGGCTGGCTGAGGCTCCGCCTGTCTCAGCCAGTTGGCTCCTCTCCTGTCCGAGAGTCGATGCTCCAGAGGGGGGGGGGGAGAGGGGGCCTCCCACCCCCAGGCCGTGGGGCCCCAGGCAGGGGCGGTTCTTGCCGGGAAGGTGGGAAGCGAATGAGCTTCACCTCTGCCACGGTTCCCGGTGCACCGGGCCGGGCCCCCACCAGGACCCCCGTCCTGGGCTCGCGTGAGGACGGCCTCCAGGTGAGGCTCCAGACTCAGCCCCAGGCCGGGGCCCAGGGCCGGGTCCCCAGGGATCCTGCAGCTGCTTCCTGGCCGCCCTGCAGAAAGCTGGCCGCGCTCCCTCCAGACCGTCACCCGCACCCCAGCCCCCACAGGCTCCCTGGCGTCTCGAGCCTGATCCAAACCCCAGAGGCGGGGCTGGATGAGAGCACCTCGGGGAGAGCGTTTGCCTTGCACACGGCCGCCGCGGCCGACCCGGGTTCAATTCCCAGCATCCCATAGGGTCCCCTGAGCACCGCCACCAGGAGTGATTCCTGAGTGCAGAGCCAGGAGTGACTTCTGTGCTTTGCCGGGTGTGACCCAAAAAGCAAAAACAAACAATCAAACAAAACAACAACAAACAAACCGCAGAGGCCCGGAGGCTGCGGAGACTCCTTCCCGTGGAAACACAGGCGGGCAGGGGCCGGCCCACGCGCAGGCCCACGCAGGGGTCACCGCCGTGCAGGCTGGCCGGGGCAGACTGGCCTCTCGCCCCTGAGCCTGTCTCGCCCCGGCTTCCTCTGGGCAAAGGAAACACAGACGCAGAGACGGGCAGCCAGGGAGCAGAGAGAGGCGGAGGACCAGAGAGACGGGCCCCCCCGGGCCTGGGGGTCCTGAAAACTCCTGCCCGGTACCCCTGCGGTCACGTACACACACGCACACACTCACACACTCACACGCACACACTCACACACACACACGCATGCACACACTCACACACGGGCACGCGCAAACACACACTCATACACGCACGCACACACACACACGCATGCTCACACTCACACACACATGCACGCGCACGCGCACACACACACGCACGCACACACACTCACACACACACACACACACACACACACTCTGCAAGACCACCTTTTCTTCCCCAGCACTTCGAGGCAGGACCCACCCCCGCAGCGGGCAGGTGGCCAGGATTTCCTCCTCGGGCCCCTTACTCAGGCGTCCCCAGGCCAGTGTGTCTGGGGGGGCTCAGCCCTGGCCAGGCAGTGCTCGGCAGGTGACAGCGGCTGCCACAGTGCTCAGTGCCTGGACTCACTGGCCCCACGCTCGCGGACGACTGAGGATGCCGGGGTGGGCGCAGGCTTCTGGTGCTCCCGAGTCTGAAGGCAGAGGAGCAGCTGCCGGCGGGGGCGGGGCGCCAGACTCTGCGACTCCAAAGGCTTTTCCAGGGCGCGTGTCCTGACCTGCAGGGGTCGCGTCTGCCGGAGCCTGTCGGCAGGAGGCGGCTTCTCTGCCCGTGCAACAGCCCCGCAGCCCGGCGCGGCCTTGGCTCAGCCAGACCCAGGTCACCTGGGCAGGGGGTGCCAGGGCAGCCCTGGGGACGCAAGCCCCACCCCGCCTCGACTCACCTCTGCAGAGTCCGCGAGCAGCGTGGGGCCAACAGGCTGTCCGGTACAGGGGCCAGTCCCACTGTCCACCCTGGGGTCCCCCTGCGCCCATGCCGCCTCTCCTGGCCACGTGGGCTTGTCCCGAGGGCGCAGGAGCCATGCGTGACCGCCAGATGGCGCTGCGGCTCCAGCCTTGGCGCTGGAGGGCGGTGCTGAGCCCGGCTCAGGGGCACTCAGGGTCTGCGGGCGTCTCTGGGCACGGGGCGTTGGGGGGGAGGGCTCATAGTGTGGGGGTGGCCCGGGGTCCTCAGCGACGCGAGGGCTCGGGTGCCGGGCTTCGCTGCAGGCAGGGCGAGGAGCTGGCCCCAGGACCCCCCCAGCTGATGTCCACCCAAACCGCAGGACCTTCTGAGCGACCTCAAGGTCTCTTGGCACTGGGGTGCGGGCATGACCCCTGCCTGGTGCTGCGGCCAGGGGGCTCGCGGGGGCACACCTGCATAAGCCTCTACCGTGTCCACGGGACGGCGGGTGGAGCCCACTCGGAGCCCCGGGCCGTGGGACCACCACGCCCTCGCACCCTTGCGGCTCTCGAACAGGCGACAGAAGCCAGAGACGAGCAACGGCGTTCAGAGGCCGGGAGTGAGCGAGAGACTCGCCAGGGCACAGAAGCGCCCGGGGGCGAGGGCGGGACATCTCGGCGGAGCCGCCAGGTGTCCAGTGGCCGCAGGCCTGACTCCGCCGCCCACGGAGACACGGACAGGGCAGGTATTTCAGGGTCACTCACACCTGAGCACACTCAGACCAGGACTCCGCGCCCAGCCTCACAAGCCTCAGAGACTCGAACCCCGGTCGCCCTCCGGGAGAGGGTTTGCGCCCCGGGTCCCCCTGCCTGCGAGCCCGGGACCCCCTGCCAGGGCCACTCTCAATGCCGTGAGCCGGCAAGCGAGGGGCAGGAGCGAAGCAGAGCGGGGGCACAACCTTTACAGTCACCTGCGGTCGGGGGTCTGGGCGTATGTCCGGGCCCCTGGGTCTGGGGTGTTTTCCTTATGAGGAGGTCAGCTCACGGCCCCGGGCGCAGAGGGGGGTCTGGCTTTCCAAAATGGAGTAGCTGTAGCTGTGGTTCTTTTTTTTGTTTTGTTTTGTTTTTTTTTTGCTTTTTGGGTCACACCCAGCATTGCACAGGGGTTTCTCCTGGCTCTGCACTCAGGAATTACTCCTGGTGGTGCTCGGGGGACCCTATGGGATGCTGGGAATCAAACCCGAGTTGGCCACGTGCAAGGCAAACGCCCTCCCTGCTGTGCTATTGCTCCAGCCCCGGCAGTGGTTCTTTTACTGACAGCTGTCATTGAGAAATTGGGGACCAAAGCATCGAGAAATTGGGGCTCCACAAGACAGTCTGTGTGACCCGGGCGCCCCTGGGCCGTGGTGTCAGAGGCCCGGACACTCGCCTGCTCCCGCCCAGCTTGCGGTGTGGGACTGTGCGAGGGAAACGGGGCGTTGAGAGACCACTCAGAGCACGGCCTCGGGGTCAGGGCCTGCAGGGGCTTCCGTGACCGCCAGCCTTGGGGCTTCTCTGGACTGTGGGAGAGAGAGTCCGGAGGGCCGAGAGAGCACGGTGGGTCGGCGCTTGCCTCCCAAGCAGCTGGCCAGGGCCCGACGCCCACACCACACAGGCAGTGAGCCCCGAGCAGTGCTGCTGTGCCCCCACCCCCGAAGACTCACTGGGACGAAGGGCTGTGTGCGGCAGGCAGTCTCGGCAGTGTGGCCCCTAAGTGCTCTCCCGTCCCGGCCCCAGGGGCGTCCACTACACCTGGGTCAGGCTCAAAGCCCCACGGGCCCTCCCACTCCCGCTCCTCTCATTCAGGCCCGAAACCCTTTTTTTTTTTTAACCTTTTGGGCCACACCTGGTGATGCACAGGGGTTACTCCTGGCTCTGCACTCAGGAATTACTCCTGGCAGTGCTCGGGGGACCGTATAGGATGCTGGGAATCGAACCCGAGTTGGCCGCGTGCAAGGCAAACGCCCTCCCACTGTACTATCACTCCAGACCCTGTGAAACCCTCTTAAATAACCCCCCCCCGCCCCATGTCATCTTGCAGACCCTGAGCCGCTGCCCCTAGCCTGCAGACCCCACTCTAACGTCACCTTCATGACAGAGTCCTGTGTCCTTCTCAGGTGACCAAGCCCCAGGGACACTTCCAGGTCACATGTCACTCAAACTCGGCCGGGTGGGGCCGCCCCCTCGGGCGCCTGGGGTAGCTGATAAGGGGTGTGCTCCCCGAACCAGCAGAGCCTCGCCCAGCCAGTGGACGCGCCCCAGCCCTCTCCCAGCCTCAACAGAGCCGGGGCGGGGCGGGCTTGCCCCCCCCCAGCCGTACGCTCCCCCAGACCTCAGGGCACAGTCCTGAGTGACACACAGTCCCCGAGCTCCCACTCTGGCAGCCTGACCCTGGCCCTGGCCCCGCCGCTCGGACCCCCTCATCCGGGCCGACAGCTCCTTGCCCTGACATTCCCTAAGTCCTTCCGTGCTCTGTCCTGCCGCGTGTCCGAGTTCAGACGCCCGTCACGTGACCGGGAACTGCCGAATGCACGGCCCCATTCCCACCCCGGGCCACTCACCAGCCCTGGGCAGCCTGGGGCCCCCGCTCCCGGGACCCCGCCATGCCCGTGCCGACGTAGTGTGGGCGCCCAGTGGCCAGAGGGCAGGACAGCCCAGGACTCCTGGACTCCTCGAGGGGACGTCTCCTGCCCCCCCACCCCGAACTGTGCAAAGACGCTCTCCACGGGCCCCTCAGAGAAGCCCGACTTGCGAAGTTTAGAGGCCACCTGCCCCGTCTAGACCACACATGCCCCGCAGTGGCCGGGCCGCGGGAGTGAGCCAGCGCGGGCGCCACGCGAGGGGGAGCACGGCTTGGCACTCCCGGTGGCCCACGGGGCCGAGCCCTACCTGGAGCCGGGCCTGCGGCTTCTCTCCCGCAGGGACCAGCAAGAGGCCACAGAGGACGAAACCCAAAGGCTCCACCAACGGGGCTGACGGGAAGGACCAAGGGGGCGGCTGAGAGGGACGCAAGCTGACGGCCAGGCGTGGACGGTGCAGTGGGAGCCCCTCCCCGCCCAGCTGCTGTCCCGAGAGACGCGGAGGCTGTTTCCGCCCAACACGCAGTTACTCCCATTTTGTTTCACTCGGGGGTTCCGACTTTTAAATAAAACGTGGGCTTGGGGCCAGCGCGATAGCACAGCGGGGAGGGCGTTTGCCTTGCACTCGGCCAACCCGGGTTCAATTCCCGCCAGGGGTAATTCCTGAGTGCAGAGCCAGGAGTAACCCCTGTGCATCATCGGGTGTGACCCAAAAAGCAAAAAAAAAATAAAAAACGTGGGCTTGGCTCTAAGCTTGTATCATGTGGACGCGTGAAGAGCCAGGCCTGCTCTGTCTGCAGAGGGAGTGAACGCGCTGACCCCGGGGACCCCCGGCACCACCCAGAGACACGCCCGAGCACAGAGCAGGGAGCGGCCCCCGGGAGCACCCCCCAAACCAGGAGGGAGCAGCCCGGCCAGAGAACCATCAGGAAGTGGGGGTCTCCGCCCACCCCTCCCCACCGCTCCCTGTGACAGGAGCAGGCCTACGGTCTCACCGCCCGTTCCCCGACACAGCGCGCAGCACGCACGTTATTCCCGCTGCCTTTCTGACCTCTAGATGGCAGGATGCAGGATGTTCATTTTTTTGTTTTAGTCGTAGCACTGTCACACTGTTGTCCCGTTGCTCATCGATGTGCTCGAGCGGGCACCAGTAACGTCTCCATGGTGAGACTCGTTGTTACTATTTTGGGCATATAGAATACGCCCTGGGGAGCTTGCCAGGCTCTGCCGTGCGGGCGGGATACTCTCGGTAGCTTGCCGGGCTCTCCGAGA
>NC_073312.1:2671929-2819429 GCF_027595985.1 Sorex araneus
AACCAGTGACCAGAGTCTGGAGCCTGAGTCGTGAACTTTTGTTTTTTTTATTTTTATTTTATTTTATTTTATTTTTTTTTGGTTTTTGGGTCACACCTGGCGATGCTCAGGGGTTACTCCTGGCTCTTCACTCGGGAATTACCCCTGGCGGTGCTCAGGGGACCATATGGGATGCCGGGATTAGAACCCGGGTCGGCCGCATGCAAGGCAAATGCCCCACCCGCTGTGCTATCACTCCAGCCCCTGAGTGGTGAACTTTTGTGGCCATGCACCGAGGAGCTAACCCCAAAGGCAAGGACCCTCCCCTCCCCTTTCTAAGACCCCGATTCTTTTATTTTTTTAGTATTTTTAATTTTTTTACTTTTAATGAATCACCGTGAGATACAGTTACAGACTTACAAACTTTCACGATTTTGTTCCAGTCATACAGTGATCGAGCACCCATCCGTCCACCAGTGCCCATTCCCCACCACCAGCGGTCCCAGAATCCCTCCCGCCACCCCCACCATCCCCCCTGCCTCTCTGAGGCACATTCCCTGTAACTGTCTCGTTTTGGGTGTTGTGGTTTGCAATACGGGTACTAGGTGACCGTCATGTTCGGTCCACAGTTTACTTTAAGCCCGCATCTCCCCTCCCGAGCGAGCCCTCCAAGCACCCTTTACTTGGTGGTCCCTTCTCTACCCCAGCTGCCTTTTCCCCCAGCACGTGAGGCCGGCTTCCAGGCCGTGGTGCAATCCTCCTGGCCCTTGTCTCTACTCTCCTTGGGTGTCAGTCTCCTACTCACTTGTATCACCTGTAGTCCCGTTGATCTTCAATTTGCTTGAGCGGGTGCCAGTAACGTCTCCATTTGTCCCTGTCGCTTGCTAGTGCGGCCCAGTGATATCTGCTCGCTCCAGGAACAGGAAGAGCCTCAAACTGTTCATTCAGGGATTTGAGGAAGAAATCCTATTATGTTACTTTTACTCCATAACTGCAGTCCTTCTAGTCTGTCCCTCTCTCTGGCTCGTGTCCCTTAGCATGACGCTCTCCGTGTCCATCCACTTCTTCTAAAACGCGCCGGCGCCTGCGGCTCCTTCCCGGCGAGGAGCTTCCCAGCCACGGGAGCCACGGCTGCTCCTGGGGGCTCGCCTGGCCCCGGGGCCCGGAATTAGGAATGACCGGAACTGAGTGTCCGAGTGGGAGGAGCCAGGCCGGGGGTCGGGGGAGTGGGCTGTGGATGACACTGACCGGGAGCGCCCAAGGTGGGTCCACACCTCACTTCCGAGGGGCAAGTCTGCAGAGAGCGGCTCCCTCCCTCCCTGCCGGTCTCCTCCCGCTGGGCGCTGCCCACTCACTCCTCTGTCCCAGCACCCCCTTGAGCTGAATCCAGCCCGGGCGGGGAGGGACCAAGTGTGACCCACAAGGTACATTTTTCTTCCCTCATTATTTTCCCACTTCCCTGGCCAGTGGCCCTGCTCTGGGAGTTTCTGGGGGACCGGAGGGCCTCTCGAAAGGGGTTTCTCTTCCCGGCCAGTGATCTCTGCCCCCCGCAGTGTGTGCCCGCCACACCCAGCTCGCTCACTGGCTCTCAGCCACCTGGAGAATTTGGTCCTGGGCACGCCGGGATCCAAATCGGCCAACAAATGGTGGTAAATTCTCCTCGGCTTTATGGCCAATATTAAAGATTCCACTAACTCTGCAGGACAAGGATTTAATTATTTGTTCAATAAATTGGCACACACAACCTGGAGGCATTCACAGATAATGAGGCCAGTGGCACAAAAGCCAGAAGCTAAGACGCCCCGATAGGCCAGGAAGCGCGCCCACCCCCCTGCGCTTTCCAGACTCACTTTGAAGCGATGGGCCCTGCGTGCTTTCGACGTTAGCAGAAACTTCCGTGGGCATCTGAAGGCTGGGAGTAGGTCGGGCCCCCCAGACCCAGACAGACCCCGAGCCGCAGCCCTTCTGAGAAGCCGGAGGGCGGGTGGGGGAGGAACCGCCCTGGAACCCAGTCACGGGGGATTGCGAGATGGACACTCAGGCCAGAGTCTATTTTCAAGATGCTTTTTCCGTGTTATTTGTAATAATAACAAGTTAGGAAGAAACTTAAACAAATGTTCAAACACAGGGAAACAGGATTACGAATGTGATATTTACCCAAAGGGAATACGGAATGCTCCTTATAATCCTCAGTGAAAGCCTGGGAAATAAAACCGTGTTTGCCGACACAGATACTTAATGTTTATTACACAAAACCAATGTTACAGAGACGAAAATGACTTTTTCCTCCTTCTACATTTGTCTGTTTTCCAAATATCTTAGCATGACAGACTATTGACTTCTAAAATTAAAAAAATAATAATAAGTAAAGGACTTTTGGGGGTGGGCGCCCGAGCAGTGCTCAGTGGGCCCTGGGCCAGTCCTTGAGATACTCGTCACCTTGGCCATGTCCTTGGCTGCTGTGGCCCCGGGGTCTGGAGCTGGGGTCGCTGGCGTCACGCCCAGGGGTGCCAGGACCCAAGGACGGGTCTGGGCCTGTCGGGCAGCACCCTGGCTGCTAATCTGTCTCCCCAGCTCTTAAAATGTCTGAGTGCCTTTTGTGGTTTCTGATGCCATGTTCTGCCCAGTTTTCTCTGGGATGGTTAGTCCCGAGGGGGCCTGTAGGGCTGATGCCGAGCCCCAAGTTCGCCTTCTCTGCTCTGCACCCCAGCCCCGGCGGGTCTTCACTGATCTGGGCATCTTACAAGGCCCAGGCTGGTTCTTAAGCCATGGTTCTAGGGTGAGGTGCTGGTTTTCCTGGGAACACCCCTTGAAGGGAAAGGAGGGGCTTTGTCTGCGCCCCACACGTGGAGGGGTGGAGGGAGGGGCCTAGCTATCTACCTGCCCCCCAGAGGGAGGGGCCTAGCCATCACCCCGCCCCCCGGAGGGAGGGGCATAGCCATCACCCCACCCCTGGAGGGAGGGGCATAGCCATCTACCTGCCCCCCCGGAGGGAGGGGCCTAGTCATCACCCCACCCCCTGGAGGGAGGGGCCTAGCCATCACCCCACCCCCTGGAGGGAGGGGCCTAGTCATCAACCCGCCCCTGGGGAGGGGCCTAGCCATCACCCTGCCCCCCCTGGGGGAGGGGCCTTGCCTTCTCTCGCCCCCTGGGGGGAGGTGCCTCACCTGCACCTCGCCCACTGGAGGGAGGGGTCTCACCTAATCCCCGCCCCCTGAGGGAGGAGCCATATCTAGGCCCCACCCCTGGAGGGAGAGGGAGGGAGAAGGAGGAAGCCGTGTCCAGCTGTGCCCAGGAGTGGGCGGGGCTGGAGCCTTCGTCCTTCAGGGCTCAGTCCTTCAGGGCTGCTGAGGGGATCCGGCAGGAGTATGGGGTCTACTCTGCCCCCCAGCTTCCCGCCTGGGTGCTGGAAAGGTCTGAGCTGGTGGAGGCCCTGACCCCCACACCAGGCAGTGGGGGCCCAGGAAGGCCAGGGGAGGGCAGCCCGCAGCAGGCCACCGCCCTGTGGTGTGCCAGGGACGGGGGTCTCTCCTCGAGGCTCTGCAGGGGCTGGTGTGGGCCTCTCTGGGCATGAGCCCCCAAAGTGACTCCGCATTCAGCAGGTGTCTAATGACTGACAGGCCTGGGCGGACCAGCACTGGACATGGCCGGGAGAGGTCTCAGAGAGCAGAGTCCTGGAGGACAGACTCACAGGACACTGCCCCACCCGCCGCCTTTCCGTCCTGACCCCCACGTTCAGGTCAGTGTGTCCCGTGATCGGAGGGTGGGGAGGCTGTTCAGACTCCGGGCACAGGAGCTGGGCCCCAGGGCCCCGACCTGCCCCAGGACTCCCTCGAGGGCCGTGAACTCCCAGTGCGTGCCCGGGCTCTTCTGGGGCTGCCCTGCTGACTGCCAGCTGGACCCCACTTGTGGGTGGTGGGTGCCCGGACGTCTCACTGGGACCCCTCCGCCTGCGGCCAGCCCACCCCGGCATCCGGACGCCACGTGGAATCAGACGTGACGTTCGTGGGGACTCAGTAAACAGCGGAGCCCTTTCAGAGGTGACTGGCCCGAGGCGGGGGCACTTTGAAAGGTGTCCTCTGCCCTGGAGGGACCTGAAGGGCGTCCCGGGGTGGCTCCTCAGACAGGGGCGTGCGACTGGCAGCTGCCTGGCTGGGGGCAGGAGCTTGTGCAGGGAGGAGCTGGGTGGGTTCCGAGACCAGGTCCCCCTGCCCCCAGGAGAGTTGCTGCTGCCCCGGGTCCGGGGGCTCTGATCCGGCTCCTAGGCCAGGTCTCATTCAGGCCTGCCCACCCCAACGAGGAGGTCAGTGCAGCGCCCACTCCCTGCACCCCCAGCTGTCAAGGGTGGAGTCTAGCTGGCCCACTCGAGTCCCCAGGAAGGACAAAGCTGGCAGAGGAGAGCACGGGGGTCCAAGACCACCCACGGCCGGCCACATCCTCTGCTTTTCTCACTGATCTGGTGTCTGGGTGCTGGTGTCTGTAGGGCGAACTGCCAGGACCCCAGCTGGGGTAGCCCCCCACACACACCGCCCCCGGTCTCCCACATAGCAAGCAGAAATCCTGCCCTGAGCGGCCTCTGCCCAGGCGTGGAGCTTCCCTCGGAGGCGTGGGAGGGGAGGGAACCCCGTGGGAGTGAACACGCTCAGACACTCCCCGTGTGTCTGTCTGCCTCTTCCCGGCCTCTCCCCTGCCAGGGAGTCTCTCTGAGTCCTTTCTCCAGCAGAAAGGCCCAGAGTCTGGGTTCAGAGTTCTTCCCGCTCTTCCCAGTCCCGGAGAGGGGGCTGGAGGGGCGGCCTGAGAGAGCGGCCCCTCGCCTTGCTCCCGGCACCGCGTGTGGTCCCTGCAGGCGTGGAAACCCCAAGGGTGGCGAAGGAGCTCGGGTGTGTAGGGCCAGCTCTGAAAGCAGCTGCACACCGCCCGGGGTTCCACTTCTGCTTCTATTCTTGCGACTCTCTGTCTCTCCCGGAAACCAGCTGTATTCTCACCTCCTCTGCCCTTGGCAAGCCTCACCCTCTCTCCACAGCAAACCAGAGAGGGCCCAGAGTGCATGCTGTGGTCTCCGGAAGCCGCCGGAAGCCTCGCAGAGACACCCAGGGGTCCCCACCACAAACACAGTTCTTGATCGGGAAAGCCGGCCCGGTGTGTGCAGGGCTGGGGCGGGGCTGGAGGAAACGGGGAAGCTGAGAGCTCTGAGCTCTCAGACAACAAAACCTTCTCCCCTTCCGGGTTGGAGCGACTGTGGCCGTGCAGGGCACCTGCCTGGCACGCAGCTGACCTGGGTGCGGCCCCCAGAGCCCCCAGGAGTGATCCCCGAGCACAGAGCTGGTGTGACCCCCAAACAAAAACATACAAGAGGGGCTGGAGAGATAGCACAGCGGGGAGGGCGTTTGCCTTGCACGCGGCTGACCCGGGTTCAAATCCCAGCATCCCATATGGTCCCCTGAGCACGGCCAGGGGTGATTCCTGAGTGCATGAGCCAGGAGTAACTCCTGTGCATCGCCGGGTGTGACCCAAAAAGCAAAAAAAAAAACCAAAAAAAAACCAACATACAAGACACCCTTCTCTCCCGCAGAGGGGACCCCAAGGCGAGTCCCGGGTCAGTTATTGTCTAGCTCAGCTGTCCTGTACGGGGCCTGCCGGGCCGGGGCCTTGGCCCGTCCACCGCGCTCCTGCCCACCCACGTCCCGGCTCCAGGTGTAACCGGGAAACAGCAACTGCTTAAGCGGTTCCCGCGTGCGCAGGGCGGGGCCCAGACGGGCCCCCAGACCTCCCGGCCAGGGGCTGCAGGGCGCGCCTGCGCCTCCAGGAAGCCGCCGGGGCTGGCCCGCCGCCCCCGCGCTGGCCACCGGGGGGAGGACGCGCGAGCCAGCCCCCCCCACCCGGGCCCGGCTCCGGAGCCCGCGCGCCCGCCCCGCGCCTGGCCCCGCCCCACGCCAGGCCCCGCCCCCCGCGCTCCCCGCCCCGCGCCCGCCCCTCGCGCGCTCCCATTGGCCCGCCGCCGCCGGTCCGGCCAATCGGCGCGCTGAGCGCCAAGTTTGAATTGCGGGGCTTCCTTTGAATCGGGAGGACGCGGGACCCGCTCTGCGCGCGCGGCCGGCGCCGGGTGTCGGGACGAGCGGGGCCGGGGTCGCCGGGCAGCGGTGGGCGGGAGCGGGGCTGCGGGGGCTGCAGGGGCCGCAGGGGCGCGCAGGTGGGTCGGGGCCGGCGGGAGGCCGCGAGGGTGGGCGCCGCCCGACGTGTCCGGGCGCCCGCCGGGCTGGCGCTGGACCCTCGGGGGGCGGCGGGGGGCCGGGGCCTGCGCGGGGGCGGGGCGGGGCGGGACCCTCGGGCCCTGCCTCGGAGGCCGACCCCGAGTGGCCGCGGGCCCCTCCCGACCCCCGTCACTGTCCTCGCTCCAGGGCGCGGAGCGAGGCGCGGGGCGCTGTGGACGCGGCCCCCGCGGGGGCAGTTGCCGGCCGGCCGGACATGGGGCCCGCGGGGCGGCTGGTGACCATCAAGAGGAGCGGGGCGGACGGAGCGCCCTTCCCGCTGACCCTCAGCAGCTGCCTGTTCGGAAGGTGCGTGCGGGGCGGTGGGGGGGGGCGGGCTTGGGGCCCAGCGGGGGGCCCGGGGTCCGGTCCTGTCCACTGCGCAGGCTGGGGAGGACACTCGGGCTGCCCCGAGACTCCTGCTGCCCTGCAGAATCCTCCCTGCTCGCGACTTGCGGCTGGACGTGCCCCCGGGCCGGGGTCCGAGGTCTGAGGAGCCTGAGCCTGGCCAGCTTTCACGCTTCCGGGAGCACTGGGGGCGGGGGGCTCGGCCGGGGGCTGCTGGGTGCTCAGGGTCACTCCTGGTGGCGCTGGGACGCAGCCCAGACCCTGCAAGGCGGGAGCCTGATGCCTGCGCTTTCTCCTGCTCGCTGAGCCTCACCCTTACTCTCCCCTCACCCCTGTACTCTCCCCCTTCACCCCTGTACTCTTCCTCACTCCACTCTCTCCCCTCACCCCTGTACTCTCCCCTCACTCCACTCTCCCCTCACCCCTGTACTCTCCCCTCACTCCACTCTCCCCTCACCCCTGTACTCTCCCCTCACTCCACTCTCCCCTCACCCCTGTACTCTCTCCTCACTCCACTCTCTCCCCACACCTCTATACTCTCCCCTCACCCCTGTACTCTCCCCTCACCCCTGTACTCTCCCCTCACTCCACTCTCCCCTCACCCCTGTCCTCTCCCCTCACTCCCCTGACTGTGCTCTCTACCTTCCTCCCCCTGCGAGTCCGGCTTCCGGGCTGGGTTTCAGCCAAGGCTCTGGCCCCTGTCTGCTGAGGAGGGGTGCCTGTGCCCTGCGGGGAGATGGTGTTTGCCCCGCGGGCAACCCGGGCTGGGCCGTGCCCCCTAGTGCAGGAGCTGTTCCCTTGGGAGGGGCCGGGGCGGGGGCAGCGCAGGGCAGACTCCCCCCAGGCGTCTCAGCCCGCAGAGGCTCTTGAGCGGAGGCGTCTGTGCTGGCTGGACGGGCTCGACTGCCGGGAGCCGGGCCCCATCGAGGGTCCCGCCCCGCGAACCCCAGGGCTTTGGGGCTGCCTGAGGCAGAGGCAGGAGCCGGTGGGCGGCCCGCAGCCCTGGGGCCCCGCGTGTGGTGGCTGGCGCCCTGCGAGTCGTGACGGGTGTCAGGCGTGGCTGTGTGTGAGACTTTGCCACGTGTGGTGGTGTGTGTGTACATCTGCCTTGCGTGGCTGTGTGCGTGGGAGTTTCTGCCGCACCTGGCTCTGTGTCTCTCTGTGTGTGTGTCTCTGTGTGTGTGTTCCTGCTGCTCCTGTCTGTTTCTGCCGTGTGTGGCAGTGTGCATGCGTGTTTCTGCTGCTAATGGCTCTGTGTGTGTGTTTCCGCTCAGTATGGCTCTGTGTGTGTGTGTGTGTGTGTGTGTGTGTGTGAGTGTGTGTTTCCACTCAGTGTGGTGCTGTGTGCAGTGGCCTGGCTCTGCGTCTTTGTGTCTCTGTGTTTCTACTGCTCCTGTCTGTGTTTCTGCCATGCACAGCTGTGTTTCTGTTGCTTATGGCTCTGTGTGTGTGTGTGTGTATTTCCGCTCAGTGTGGCTGTGTGTGTGTGTATTTCCGCTCAGTGTGGCTGTGTGTGTGTGTGTGTGTGTGTGTGTGTGTGTGTGAGAGAGAGAGAATCGTGCAGCCCCCTCACATCGGTACTCATGCGACCCCCTCTCTGTATCTGGAGAAACCGAGGCAGAGGCGCTGCCTGTGGTACGCGGGGAGGAGGGGTGGTAAGAAATCTTTGCTGGAGTATCACTTGCAGCTCAGTACAAAGTTGAGAAAGAAACAGAACCAAGGATACTGTTTCCAGACGGCCACAGAGGCTTCCTGCTCGTGCTGGGGAGCGGGCAGGTTTCCATAAAAAGCTGTCAGTGTTTTCATTGTACTTTTAAGACACTTTTAAAGATGTGAAACTCCAGCCTGTACCATTGTGAGAAGCTTTTGCGAAACACTTAAGTCAGTGCTGGGTTGCTGTTTCCTTCCCGTCACTGACGCGTGCCAGCCAAGCGCACGCCCGGTCGTCACCCCAGACACGGAGGAAACTGCTTTGCGTTGCTGAGACCTAAACATTTGACTCTCTTGAATGAAGGGACATCGAGTGTGACATTCGCATCCAGCTCCCGGTGGTGTCCAAACAACACTGCAAAATCGAGGTCCATCAGCAGGAGGTGAGTCGCTCCCGCGGCTGTTTGGGGCCCTCCCTGCCGGGTTTCTGCCGCCCGAGACTGACTGTGGCCCTTGCCCCGCCCGCAGGCCACCCTGATTAACTTCAGCGCCTCGAACCCAACCCAACTCAACGGCAGGGCCATTACGCAGCCCGTCCGCCTGCAGCACGGGGACGTGATAACTATTGTCGATCGTTCTTTCAGGTAGGTGACGCCCGGCCTGGCCCAGGGAGGGGGCCGCCACACCCCCCCGCTGTGCCTCTGATGCTGCCGTGCGAGGAAGCCCAGCTGGCCGGTGCCGTGGGGCGCAGCGTGCCCCGTCCCTCCCTGACACGGCCTGGCCGGCCGGGCGAGCAACAGTGCTGACTGGGTCTGCCACTCCCGGGAGGACACTGGGCTCGGGGAACGCCGCCCGCCACGCGCCCCCTGAACGGACTGTTGTCTGGAGACGGGGCCTGCGAGGGGCGGTTGTGCCACACGGAGGCCCCCAGGGCCCCGCCCCGTGTGACTTTAGAAGAGAGAAGGTCACAGAGGCCCTTAGCGCAGCCCCCACGCCATACCCCCCAGGACCCCCGGGCCAGCCTGCAGCTTCCGGGAAAGGGGCTCGCGGCGTCTCAGGCCACGTGGTGTGTCACTGCGGCCTTGGCTGACGCGTGCGTCCCTGCAGCCAGAGCCGGCTCCGTGCTGGCTCCTCTGCGGCTCTTCAGCCCACCCGTGTTCCTTCTCTGGCCTGAGCACTTAGGGGTGTGAGGCCACCACGCACGGACACTGTCACTGCCAGGTCCTGCCAGGAGGGGGCGCTGGTGTCACTCGCCGCCGAGGCTGGAATGTTCCCAGTGCTGGGTGTCTGCCCCGCCTGCCCCCGCTACTGAGGTCACACGTGCGGGATTATGATTTTCCTTTCCGCCCGTGCCCGCTCTCTCTGTTTCGGAGCGAGCCTACTGCTAGGGTCCAGGAGCAGACGCTGTCCTCACGGGTGCTCTGGAATGTTCTAGACCTTCAGGGGCTTCCTTGGCACAGCTGTGACTTTTCCCATCCCGTCCCTCCGGGTGCTGACCGTGAGGCTGTGTTCTCGACACCCGCTCTGAGCTCTGAGCCCATGGCTTTGTTTTTGTTTTGGGCCACACGCTGCGGTGCTCAGGGGTCACGCCTGGTGGGACTCGGGACCCTAAGGGTGCCAGAGGTTGGGTCTGGGTTGGCCGTGTGCAAGGCGAGCGCCCACCCCTGTGCTGTCCCCCTGCCCTCTGAGCGCGCGTTGTCAGGTGGCCGGTACTTCGGTAGGTGACCCTCTGATCACCAGCTGCTCCTGGTCCCCCGGCCTTCGCGGTCGAACTGTGGGCTCCGGGTCAGAGGCATCTGGGTAGAGGAGACGGGAACGATTTCTCCAAAGGAGGTGCCCAGCACAGGTGTTGGGAGGCGGAGAGCTCCTCGCCAGAGAGCGGGGGACACCTCACAGGAGGAGGGTCCGCGCGGAGTTCTCTGCGGGACCCCTGGGAGCCCGCTGCTCCTCGCCTCCCCAGGTGTCCGGTCAGATCCGACACCTCCGCCTGAAGCAGTCACAAGCAGCCTGCGGCGTGCGGACCCGCTGGAGACGTGTGTGTGTGTGTGTGTGTGTGTGTGTGTGTGTGTGTGTGTGTGTGTGTGTGAGAGAGAGAGAGAGAGAGAATATGCCTGTCCTTGTGTGTGAGACTGTCCTTGCTGTGTGTGTATGAGACTGTCATTCCTCTTTGTGTGTGTGAGACTGTCCTTCCTGTGTGTGTGTGTGTGTGTGTGTGTGTGTGTGTGTGTGTGTGTGTGAGGGAGGGGGGGGGGAAAGAATGCCTGTCCTTGTGTGTGTGAGACTGTCCTTGCTATGTGTGTGAGACTGTCATTCCTCTTTGTGTGTGTGTGTGTGTGTGTGTGTGAGAGAGAGAGAGAGAGAGACTTCCTGAGTGTGAGTGAGTGTGAGTGTGTGTGTGTGTGTGTGTGTGTGTGTGTCTGAGTGCGCCTGCCCTGTGCGGAGCGGCGGGGCTGTCCCAGGGTGCAGGCACAGCTCCTGCACCCTGACCCAGTGGTCCCGGCTTGGCCCTCCTTGTCAGACCCCGCGGCACTCAGCTCTGGCCCGGAGCTGCTGCCTCTGGCCGGCCAGTCTCCGGGGGGAGGGACCCTCAGGGCCACCCACGTCCCACACGCCCCCGTTGCTCTGTGCGCCAGGTATGAAGACGCCCGTCACCAGGATGGGGACAGACCAGCCACGAGTGCGGGGCGGAGACACTCACAGGTGCGGGGGGGGTCTCCCCTGCGAAGACGGGCCGGGTGCGGGGGGAACGGGCCGAGCCACACAGCTGGGCTTAGAGGCGGGAGTCCTGCCCCCCTCGCTGGAGAGGGTGGCGGTGGTGGCGGAATTATCATCATGATTATCATTATTGTCATTGTTATTAATATTATTATTACTGGCTTGGGGCCACGCCCAGCGGTGCTCAGGGCTCACCCCCCCGCTCTGCACTCAGGAGTGACTCCTGACGGGCCTGGGGCCCATGTGGGCTGCAGGGGCTCCGGCGTGGCCTCGTGTGAGCGAGCCCCCGCCTGCTGTGCTCTCCCCCCTCGGGGCCCCCTCTCGCCCCCGAGAGTCTCAGGAAAGCCAGGGCCAGTGGCCCCGGAGCTAAGCGCGTGCGTCTCCGTCCCCAGGGGTCTCTGCACCTGCTCGCTGCACCCGGCTCATCAGGCCACGGTGAGTGTTTGGTTCTGCCCGGGGACTGGCCTGAGGGGCCTTCGGGCCAGGAGGGGGCAGGAGAACCAAGTGCCGGGAACCTTCCGGAAGTCGGGGCAGGGCTGGGGGGCCGCACGCGTGGTCTGGCTCGGCTGTCAGCCTGACTCTGCCCTGCGTGTCTGGGGGGGGGCCTGTCGTGGAGCACGTGCTCGGAGCACTGTATCGAGGCTGCTGTCGTGGGCACCTGAGGCCTTGAGCACTTTAGACCAGAAAGCCACTGGGAATACTTGTGCTGTTTAGGGGGCGGTTCCCCTCGGCGTGCCGGGGATGGAGGGTGGGCTCCCAGGAGCCCTGCCGCGGGCGGTGTCCACTCCCGGGTGGGCGCTCCCGGGTGGGGCGGAGAGGCCCTGACCTTGTCTTCTTTCCCGACTCGCTGCCCAGACGGGAAAGTTCCAGGCTCCGGAGTCCGTGAAGAGAAGGTTCCGGGGCGCTCCGGGGTGCGTTCGAAGAGCCTCGGGGCCGGCAGGAGAACCCCGGAGCTGGCCGGGGAGCCGGGCAGGCCCCCCGGGACCCCGGGACCCGAGAAGGGCCGCACGAGCCTCTCTCCGTTCCAGCAGCTCTACGAGTCGCTGAAGGAGGAGCTGGACGGCCGGGCAGAGAAGGAGAACGTGCCCGGGGCCCCTCGCAGGAGGTCGGGCTCGGCGGGGCCCGGGCGGAAATCGGCCCCGGCGCCCGCAGAGCAGGGGCACACCCCGAAGGAGCGGCGGGGACCCGGGGCCGACCCCGTGAGCTGTCCCCGTCCAGGCACCCCCCTGGCCAGGAGCCCGGGGCGGCCGGCCCAGTCCCCGCCGACTTCCTCCCGGAAACGGCGGCGCAGCGAGGCCCTGGGTGCTGAGGCCGGGAGGGGGTCTCCGAGTCCGGGGCCCCGGAAGCTCCCAAGGAAAAGCCAGACCCCCACGAAGGCGGAAGGCGCCTCCGTTCCCGGGGACACGCCAGAGAAGCCCCTCGCCGAGAAGCAGAGAAGGCTCAGCTCTGGCCGGGCGCAGAGCCCCTCCGTCCTGGCGCCCCTGCTCACGCAGGGCGCGACCCCGCCGGCCCCCCGGCCTGAGAAAGCAGCCGGGCGCGCGGGCCCTCGCTCCCCTGGCCTGGGCCCCACCGACGTGAGCAACCGCGGGAGCCCCGTTCGTAAGTGTCACGCTGGACTGGCCCCAGGTGTGGGCGGGCGGGGCCCGGGGGCCTGCGGGGGCGGTCGGGGGCCAGCCAGGAGGTGCAGGGGTGCGGGCCCAGGAGGGGGGGCGTCTCCCCACACGTGTGTGCAGCAGAACTGAATGGAAAGCTGTCGTGTGGCACACTGGCCTTTCCCGGGGATGTTGAGCGAGAAACTGCCCCCGGGTCGGGCTCCTGGGCCACCAGGGCACCCGGGGGGTCTCTCGCCTCCGCTCTCGGAGCCTGGCTGGGTGCGGCAGGTCCAAGAGCTGCACTGACCCGGGGCTTTCTTTTCCTTTCCTTCTTATTTGTGTTTTGTGGGTTTTGTTTGTTTGGGGGTCAGGGGCCACTCCGGCAGGCTCAGGGGCCAAAAGCGGCGCCAAGGCCCAGTGCTGACCCTCTGCACGTGAGGCCGCGTGAGGCCGACACACGGGGCGGGCTTCCCGGCTCCCTCTTCGCTTGAAGCTGCTGCTTCTTGCGAGGTGCCCAGTGCCCCCGTGCCAGGCCCGCGCCCGGCCGCAGAGCTCTTCTCCCAGTGCTCGCACTCAGACCCGCAGCCGCCCCACACGGTCTCCGACAGTCGTTTCTTTTAAAATTCTACTTTTTAATCTGTCCAGGGGCCTCCCGGGAAGCTCGGCTGGACAGGCCTTGGGGTTCGGGCGCTGGGGCCGCGGTGCCGGGCGGAGCCAGGGCGCGTGTGCTCTCAGTGCTGTCCTGTCCCCACTTGCTCTCGGCGTGTCCTTACAAGTGGCCGGGGGAGGGTGGGCACTGCGGCCGTTTGGTGTCTGTGGCTCCCGTCAGCCCGAGGGGCTCTGCCGGCCTCCCTGCAGGGGGTGGTCTCCTGGCCCCCTCGAGCCCCCAGGCACGGCCCTGCACAGTCTCACGGGAGGCCCCCTGGGAAGGCCCGAGGCCTCGGCCGGGCCCTGCTCACGCAGGGCCGCTGCCCTGGCCAGGCCCGCGTGGGTGGCTCTGTCTGAGGTGGCGGGACTTGGGGCTGCCCCGCAGGCCCTGACCCCGCCCTCCCCGCAGAGTGGGCGGCGGGCGAGCCGGGGAAGCGCCGGCGGGTGTCCTTCGGGGGCCGCCTCAGGCCCGAGCTGTTCGACGAGAACCTGCCCCCCAACACGCCCCTGAAGAGAGGGGAGACGCCGCGGAGGGCCCGCTCGCTGGCGCCCACCGTGCTCAAGACCATCATCAAGGTGAGGCGCCTGCCCCGCGTCTGGACGCCTCCTCGGGCCTCTGCCCGCAGCTGGGCGTCCTGGCAGGGCCGGGTCTGCTGTGAAAGGCCCCGGGAGGGCTCCTGGGGCCTCTCCCCCAAGAGGGGCGGGAGCGAGGGGCCGAGCGGTGGCGGCTGGCCCTGGTCCTCCCCGTCCACCCCCTAGGTGATGGGCCTGGCGGCCGTGAGCCCTTGGCTCGGGGCGAACTCTGGGTGGTTCCCGGGCCTCCCGGCCTGCGGGGTGGGCTCCCCTGACAGTGCCCTCCCAGCAGGGGCGGCCGCAGAGCCCAGCACGAGGCGCGCCCGGCTCAGGCCCGCGCCAGGAGGCTGCTGGCAGGCCCAGACAGCCCGTTGCGGCCGCGGACACACCCAAGCCGGCCTCGAGGCGGAGCAGCCAGCAGACCCCCCGGAGAGCGTCCCTCGGGCGCGGCCAGAGGGGCATCCTCCAGATGATCCGCTCTAAGAGGAGGAGCGGCGCGTCCGAGGCCAACCTCGTGGGTGAGTGAGCACTGCGACGGGAGCAGCGGGTGGCCAGGCGGGCGAGCTGGCGGCTCCATGTGTGGTTTTCCTCGTGCCAGTGGCCAGGTCGTGGGCGGACGTGGTGAGGCTTGGCGCCAAGCAGGCGCAGGCGCAGACCAGGGCGGCGAAGCGGGCGCCCGCCCGGCAGCCACCGAGAAGGCAGAGAAGGATCCAGAACACCCCGAAGGTGGGCGCGGCCCCCGAGGCTAAGACGGGACCCGGGCAGGGGGGAGGCGAGGGGCCGGGGCCTCACTTCCGTGTCTTGCAGAGGCCCGCGGGCAGCGTCCCCGACCACTTCAGCACCGGCCACGCCAACTCGCCGTGCACCATCACCGTGGGCAGGGCCCACCTGGAGAGGGTGCGAGGCCCGGCCCGCCCCCAGTGGGTGCTGAACCCCCTGGTGTCCGGACACAAGGCGGGCCTCCCCGAAGACCTCTCCGGTAAGGCCTGGGCCGGCGAGCGTGCAGGGCCCGGGAAGCCGACGTTCTTCCCGGGGGGTCCCTGCACCTCCTGAACCCTGCTTGGTGCCCCCCCACCCCCCCCGCCCACAAGGGAAAAGTCCATTCCCTCCGCTCCCTGGAGCTGCCCTTGGCCCTCGCCTGCGGAGATGCTGATGTTCCAGCACTTAAGTTAAAACAGGGCCTGGGGGCTTGTTTGAACATAATCACATCTGCAGAACCTCCGGCTTCTTGATGCTCTCAGGGAGGGGCTCCCAAATAGTGCTCAGGGGCCCCGTCTGCGTCGGGCGGAGCTGTGCGCGCCTCTGCCGTGGGCACCTCTTCCTCCCCGGGGAGGGCCCTGGCCCTGCTCAGCCCCGGGGGGCTCCCGGGGTTCCTGGGCGGGCCTGGTGCCAGCGGCCCCTCACGCGGACGCTCCTCCCGCAGGGCTGGCCGAGATGTTCCAGACGCCCGGGAGAGGGGCCTCCCCGAGGGGGAGCACGCGTCCCGCCCGCCGGTCCGCCTCCAGGGGTCTGCTGGCGGCAAAGCTGCCCGCCCCCAGCCCCGGCCAGGAGCCCGTCCCCGCTGCCCCGGACACGACAGGTAGGTGCCCGGCGCTCGGCCCGGCCTGGCTCAGCATCGGGGGCTCAGCTTGCGGCGTCAGACATCTCTGTGTTTGCAGGCGGGTGGGGGGCACCCAGGGGTGGGGCAGTTCGGAGCCAGCCAGGCGCCCGAGGGTGCTGCCGGGCCCACTGGTGCCAAGGACGGCCCGGCCGTGCCAGGGACCGAGTGGGCCAGACCCCGAGCTGCTTGACCCCACGCAAGGCGGCCTTCCCCGTGCAGCCTGCGCCCCACCAGCCCCCGTCACGGCGTCCGGGCTCTGCCCAGCTGGTACCCGTGAACTCTGGCCTTTGCCTTCCCCGCCCCGGGGTCAGAGGGGGCTGCGCACGCAGGGGTGGTCTGGGCTTCCAGGGAGGTTCCGACCAACAGCGCGCAGATGCCCACCGGAAGGCGTCCACACGGCCATGTCCCCCTGTGGCACCCCTGCCCTGTCCCCGGGAGCCTGCCACCCCGTTCTGGCACCGAGGGACTGTGGCACAGAAGCGGGGGGGAGCAGGCAGGGCGTTGTGGGGGGGTGCACAGGCTGCTCCCAGCGCCGAGAAGTGTCTGCGTAGGTCTCCGTGACGGGGCCCAGCCACTCTGGGCTCTGGTGTCCCGCCTGGTGCCAGAGGAGCCGATGCCCAGGCAGCTGCCCCCGGTGCTGCCCTGTCTTGGGTCTAGGGGTGGCGGCTGTCGAGTCAGAGCAGGACTCCGGCGAGAGTGCGCAGGAGGACGCGTGCCCTGCCGACAGCTGAGTCCCCGGCATCTCCCTGGCGCCCTGAGCTGGCCCGGAATGAGCCCACGTGAGCTCACGTGTTTTCTTTTCCTTCCTTACAGCGGAGGCCCCCTCGGTCGGGAAGTCCCCACGCACACCGGGCACGGCCACCCCCACATGCAGAGGACGAGCCAGTGACGCGGGAAAGCTCAGGTTTCTGCAAGAAACTCCACAGCAGGACCCGGGCCCGGCAGAAGGCGGGACTGAAGCCCCAAGGCGGCCGCGGACCCGCAGGGTGAAGGCGCAGCCCCTTGAAGACCTGACCGGCCTGGAAGAGCTTTTCCGAACCCCAGAGCAAGTCAAGGCAGCAAGGCCTGAGGACGGGCCCTGCCCATCTGCCAAGCCAGAGCCAGCCGGCACGCCCAGCTCCAACAGGCGACTCAAGACACCGTCCCGGGGCCTGGCGGAGCCCCCCGCAGCCAGCACGACCCCCCACACACCAGGGAGGGCCACCCCCACACACAGAGAGCCAGCGGGTCTGGATGGAGTCACGGGGCCACAGGAGGCTGCAGGGCAGGACCTGGGCCCGGCAGCAGGTTTCACGGGGACCAAGAGGAGGTCAAGGACCCCCAGAGTGAAGGCGCTGCCCCTCGAAGACCTGGCCGGCCTGGAAGAGCTTTTCCGAACCCCGGAGCACGTCAAGGCAGCAAAGTCAGAGGACGGGCCCTGCCCATCTGCCAAGCCAGAGCCAGCCGGCACGCCCAGCTCCAACAGGCGACTCAAGACACCGTCCCGGGGCCTGGCGGAGCCCGCCACAGCCCGAACAACCCCCCACACACCGGGCAGGGCCGCCCCCACACACACGGGCCCGGCCAGTGACACGGGAAAGGTCAGATTTCTGCAGGAGACTCCAAAGCAGGGCCTGGGCCCAGCAGAAGCTGTTGGCGGGAGCAGGAGGAAGCCGGGGACCCCCAGAGTGAAGGCGCAGCCCCCGGAGGACCTGGAGAGCTTGGAAGACCTTTTCCGAACCCCAAAGCAAGTGAAGGCAGCAAGGCCTGACGACGGGCCCTGCCCGTCTGCCAAGCCAGAGCCAGCCGGCACGCCCAGCTCCAACAGGCGACTCAAGACACCGTCCCGGGGCCTGGCGGAGCCCCCCGCAGCCAGAACAACCCCCTACACACCCGGGAGGGCCGCCCCCACATGCAGAGGACCAGCGGGTGATGCGGGAACGCTCAAGCTACCACAGGAATCTCCAAAGCAGGGCCTGGATCCAGCAGAAGCTGTTGGCGGGAGCAGGAGGAAGCCGGGGACCCCCAGAGTGAAGGCGCAGCCCCCGGAGGACCTGGAGAGCTTGGAAGACCTTTTCCGAACCCCAAAGCAAGTGAAGGCAGCAAGGCCTGACGACGGGCCCTGCCCGTCTGCCAAGCCAGAGCCAGCCGGCACGCCCAGCTCCAACAGACGACTCAAGACACCGTCCCGGGGCCTGGCGGAGACCCCCGCAGCCAGAACAACCCCCCACACACCCGGGATGGCCGCCCCCACATGCAGAGGACCAGCGGGTGATGCGGGAATGCTCAAGCTACCACAGGAATCTCCAAAGCAGGACCTGGACCCAGCAGAAGCTGTCGGCGGGAGCAGGAGGAAGCTGGGGACCCCCAGAGTGAAGGTGCAGCCCCTGGAGGACCTGACCGGCCTGGAAGACCTTTTCCGAACCCCAGAGCACGTCAAGGCAGCAAGGCCTGAGGACGGGCCCTGCCCGTCTTCCAAGCCAGAGCCAGCCGGCACGCCCAGCTCCAACAGGCGACTCAAGACACTGTCCCGGGGCCTGGCGGAGACCCCGGCAGCCAGCACAACCCCCCACACACCGGGCAGGGCCGCCCCCGAACACACAGGCCCGGCCAGTGACGCAGGAAAGGTCAGATTTCTGCAGGAGACTCCAAAGCGGGGCCTGGGCCCGGCAGAAGGTGTCAGCTCGAGCAGGAGGCGGCCGGGGACCCCCAGAAGAGAGGCCCTGGAAGACCTGGTGGGCTTCAAAGAGCTTTTCCAGACCCCAGAACAAGTCACGAAACAGAGTACTAGGGCCGGTGGCAGCACACCCCGCTTGCCCTCCGGGTCCGAGCCGGCCAGCAGAGTGAAGAAGCCATCGAGGGCGTCCCTGGGGCAGAGGGACGTGGAGGGGGGACTCCCCACACCCGGGAAGGACCCCCATGTGCCGGGGAGAGCCACTCCCAGGCGTGGGGAGCCACAGGGCAGCGACAGGGACCCCCCACTGACAAGGGGGGCTGCAGACCAGGGCCTGGGTCCGGCAGAAGGCGGGTCTGGAGCCCCGAGGTGGCCGCGGACCCCCAGAGTGAAGGCGCAGCCCCTGGAGGACCTGACCGGCCTGGAAGACCTTTTCCGAACCCCAGAGCACGTCAAGGCAGCAAAGTCAGAGGACGGGCCCTGCCCATCTGCCAAGCCAGAGCCAGCCGGCACGCCCAGCTCCAACAGGCGACTCAAGACACCGTCCCGGGGCCTGGCGGAGCGCCCCGCAGCCCGAACAACCCCCCACACACCGGGCAGGGCCGCCCCCGCACACACGGGCCCGGCCAGTGACGCGGGGAAGGTCAGATTTCTGCAGGAGACTCCAAAGCGGGGCCTGAGTCCAGCTGAAGGTGTCGGCGGGAGCAGGAGGCGGCCGGCGACCCCCAAGTTCAAGGTGCAGCCCCCGGATGACCTGACAGGCCTCCGAGAGCTGTTCCAGAGCCCTGACGGCACAGGCGGAGCGCAGGCCGATGCTGGAGCCTTGGCCGTGCCCCGCACAGCTGCTCGCACACGCTCTGTCCGCACACCAGGGGGCGGGGAGGGGCGTCCCCCCACCCCACGGGCGAAGGAGGACTCGCACCCCACCCTCAGCACGCCCGCCCTCACACCCGGAGGGCACGGCGGGGAGGCCGAGTGGCTGCAGAAGACGCCAAAGCGGGAGCTGACCCCGGCAGCGGGTGCCGGCGGGAGCAGCAGGCGGCCCGGGACCCCCAGAGCCAAGGCGCAGCCCCTGGAAGACGGCGCGGGCTTCCAAGAGCTTTTCCAAACCCCACAGCAGGGCAGGGCCCCGGGGGCCGAGAGCCGGACCAAGGCTCCTTGCTCGTCGGCCAGGCCAGAGCCAGCCAGCACCCCAACGGACACCGACTGGAGACCCAAGACACCGTCCCGGGGCCTGGCGGAGCCCCCCGCAGCCAGCACGACCCCCCACACTCCAGGGAGGGCCGCCCCCACGTGCAGAGGACCAGCCAGTGATGCGGGAAAGCTCGGGTTTCTGCAGGAAACTTTGAAGCAGGGCCTGGGTCCGGAAGAAGGAGGGTCTGGAGCCCTGCGGCGGCCGCGGACCCCCAGAGTGAAGGCGCAGCCCCTCGAAGACCTGACCGGCCTGGAAGAGCTTTTCCGAACCCCAGAGCACGTCAAGGCAGCAAAGTCAGAGGACGGGCCCTGCCCGTCTGCCAAGCCAGAGCCAGCCGGCACGCCCAGCTCCAACAGGCGACTCAAGACACCGTCCCGGGGCCTGGCAGAGTCCCCCGCAGCCAGAACAACCCCCCACACACCGGGCAGGGCCGCCCCCACACACACGGGCCCGGCCAGTGACGCGGGGAAGGTCAGATTTCTGCAGGAGACTCCAAAGCAGGGCCTGGACCGGGCAGAAGCTGTCGGCGGGAAGAGGAGGAAGCCGGGGACCCCCAGAGTGAAGGCGCAGCCCCCGGAGGACCTGGTGGGCTTGAGAGAGCTGTTCCAGACCCCCGAGCAGGCCGAGGGCCCCCGCGAGGCCCCGCGCTCAGAGCCTGCGGGGAGCAGCAGGGGGAGGCGGCCCCGCGCGGCTGCTGGACTGGAGCACCAAGGCAAGGAGCTGCCGCCTGCTCGGCGCCGGGCCCCCCGCACAGCCCCCCGCGCGGAAGGCGCCGAACCGCCGACGGAGGAGCAGGAGCTGGAGCCCGCCGGGAAGCTGCCGGCGAGGGGCGGGAGGCCGCTGCGAGCAGCCCGGGCAAAGGCCGGGCCCCCGGAAGGCTCTGCCGCGCTGAGGGAGCCCCCCCAGCCCCAGGAGGACACAGACCAGCCCGCGGCTGTCGCTGAGACCCCCAGAGTGGCCCATGCAGACCCTCCAGCCAAGACCACCGTCGTGGCAGCCAGAACGAGGCGGGGCCGAGCCCCTGCAGGTCCAGCGCAGGGAGATGTGGAGCCGCCCGCTGGCCGCCGGCCCACCCGGGCCGCCGCGGTGAGAGCCACGCGCTCGGACCCGGCCAACAGCGAGGGAGGCGCCGCCGCTTCTCTGGGACCGGCCGGGCAGAGGCCCCAGCCTGCAGGAGGAGAAGCAGGAAGCAGGAGGCAGCCGCGAGCAGCCCGGGCAAAGGTCGAGGCCCCCGGAAGCCCGGCTGAGCTGAGGGAGCCCCCCCAGCCCCAGGAGGACACAGACCAGCCTGCGGCCGCCGCCAAGACCCCCAGGGTGGCCCCTGCAGACCCTCCAGCCAAGACCACCGTCGCGGCAGCCAGAACGAGGCAGGGCCGAGCCCCTGCAGGTCCAGCGCAGAGAGATGTGGAGCTGCCCGCTGGCCGCCGGCCCACCCGGGCCGCCGCGGGGAGAGCCGCGTGCTCGGACCCGGCCAACAGCGAGGGAGGCGCCGCCGCTTCTCTGGGACCGGCCGGGCAGAGGCCCCAGCCCGCAGGAGGTGAAGCAGGAAGCAGGAGGCAGCCGCGAGCAGCCCGGGCAAAGGTCGGGGCCCCCGGAGGCCCGGCTGAGCTGAGGGAGCCCCCCCAGCCCCAGAACACAGATGAGCCCGAGTCCACTGCCGAGACCCCTGGGGTGGCCCCTGCAGACCCTCCGGCCAAGCCCACCGCCTCGACAACGAGGAGGCGGCAGCCCCAGGCCCCAGCAGGTCCAGCGCAAGCTGCCGTGGAGCCGTCTGCTGGCCGCCGGCCCACCCGGGCCGCCGCGGGGAGAGCCGCACGCTCGGGCCAGGCCGACGGGAAGGGGGGTGCCGAGGCCCCTGCGGGACCGGCCGGGCAGGAGCCCCAGCCCGAAGACGGGGCGGCAGGAAGCAGGCGGCAGCCGCGAGCAGCCCGAGCACAGGTCGGGGCCCCCGGAGGCCCGGCTGGGCAGGGGCCCCCCAGCCCCCCAGAGGACACCAGCGTGCCGAGCCCTGAGGGCGGACCCTCAGAGGCGCCCCCCGGGGCCCCCCGGGCAGACTCCGCCAGCCCAGGCAGCAGGAGGCGGCGGCTCCGGACCCCAGCGGGCAGAGAGGAGGCGCCCGCCCGCCCGAGGGCCAGCAGAGCTGTGGGAGAAGCCGCGAAGGGTCCCCGGGACGCAGCCACCACCTCACCCCAGGGACCCGCCTCGCAGAAGCCGGGCTCGGGCGACCCCGAGAGCGGGAGCAGGAGGCCGCTGCGGGCCCAGGCTGGCACCCCGGGCGAGGAGGCCAGGCCGAGTGTGCGATTCCAGCTGGCCCAGGCGGCCGGCGCCCAGGCTCCGGAGCACACAGCCCTCGGCACGCGGCAGCGGCCGGCCAGGACTCCCCGGGGCCCGCCGGCAGCGCCCGTGGAGGAGCCGGGGAGCAGCGCAGACCCCGGGGCGTCCCCCAGCCAAGGCCCCGCTCTCCCGGCAACCCCAGCCGGGCGGGTCACCAGAGGGAAGAGGCAGCGCCCGGAGCTGGCGGCCGAGGAGAGGCCGGTGCAGAAGAAGCAGCGGGGGGCGCCCCCGGACCCCGCCGTCACGGCGCAGAGCCAGAGGGTCCGGGCCCGGGGGGCGCAGCCCACGGCGGAGCAGCCCGGCGGCACCGAGCAGGAGCACGCGGAGGACCCCCCGGCTGGCAGGGCCGGCACGGCGCGTCAGGTGATGCAGGGGCAAGGGGGCAGGGGCGAGGGGCAGTGTGGACATTGGCACGCGGGCAACGGGCGTTTCTCCAACCCCGTCCACGCCCCGTGCTCATGGCAAGACTTGCACGGGACATGGGGTCCGCAGGGGGCTGCTGGGAGGTCGAAGCTGCCGGCCCCGTCAGAGCCCCCTTGCCCGGGCCCCGCTGCTGCTCAGGCCCGTCTTGTCTCGTCTCCAGGTGTCCCAGGGGAGGCCCCTGCGCTCCCGACGCCCCACGGAAGCGAGTGTTGAAGCGCCAGCACCCGAGTCTCTGGGTCCAGCGGAGAAGACGCGAGCCAGGAGGGACAGGAGGGCGCCACTGGGAGCCACACAGGACCCAGAGCCCCCGAACCCGCAGGGGGCAGCCCCCACGGACAGCCGGGCCCCGGCCAGGGGCAAGAGGGCGCCTCTGCCCAGGGCTGCCGAGGAGAGTCCAGCCGGAGCCCCGGCAAAGGCCGCGCCCAGGACCAGCAGGACGGCCGTGGGCCCAGACTCCAGGCCCAGAGTGACCCGGGGCAGCAAGCGAGGTGGTGACGACTCAGAGAAGGCAAGTCCCGCCCCCGGTCCTGGCACAGACGGTCACGTGACCCGCGCAGCCGCTGGGCTGCGGAGGGGGGGAGGGGCGCGGGGGCTGCACGCTGGGCTTTGAGCCCGTCCTGGGCTTGGCCCCCTGGGTGAGCGTCCGCGGCTCTGACCTGCCCTCCAGGCTGGGAGGACAAGGCTGACCCAGCGGCCTCTGGCCAGGGCCACTTCCCTTCCCCGTGGGTGACCCGGCTCCGGGCAGCTCGTGTGGCCCGAGTGTCCTGGCACATCCATGGGCTCCTGAGGCCACGCCTGTCAGGAAGCCAGAGGGACAGGTGGGGTGCTGGGCCTTTCCGGGGGCGGGGGAGTGGCCCCTCCCTGCTGGCCCTGAGGTCTGTGTCCAGGGCGGGGCCGAGACGTCCACACCGAGACACGCTGGGCAGTTGCTGGGACCAGGGACCAGCAAGGGGGTGGGGGCTGCAGACCCCGGGGCCTTTCTTGTCTGTCTGCCTTTGCCTTGGGGCCTGCGGCCAGACCCGAGGGGCCCCGCTCTGACCCCCTGAGGTTTCCCGGGGGCAGCTTCCCCAGGGGAGCCCCAGAGACCGGAGCTGGCCTGGACGCTGGCAAGGCCCTGCCCGGCCCACTCCGGCCGGTCGCCAGGCCTCCCTCGGGACGCCCGCCTGTCCCGTCCCTGCCAGGACCTACCCCGAGGGTCCCTCCTGCCAAGCTCAGGCCACTTGTCCCCGACTCGGCTGCTGACCTCCCGACTCTTGTGCTGACCCTGCAGAGCACAGTCCCGGGAGGCTGGGGGGGGGCGCGAGCCCCCGCCGTGGTGCTGCTCGTCCCTGGGCGCCTCTCGGGAGGGTGTCGGGGTCACGCGTGTGCGCCCTCGACGGCTCTAGGAAAGCCAAGTCCGGTGCGCTGGGATTCCCTGTTCACCTGCAGAGCTGGCCCGTGACCTTGGGACAGGCACGAACTCTTCTAGCGAAAGACAAATCGCAAACAGCCAGATGGAAGTGGGGCGGGGGGTCCGGGCACCGCGCAGGGGCTGGAGGGACTCGCCTGCGGGGGAGGGGCAGCCCGCGGCCCCTGCGGGTGGGCAGGCGGGTGGAGCCTGACCGTGCCGTGACTGACACCCACCCTCTCCCCACAGGAGAACGACGCCGTGGACGCCAAGAAACTCCGCCTTCGGAGCCGGCGGGAGCGCGCGGCTTAGCTGAGCGCGGGGGCGGGTGGGCGGGGGGGGGGGTAGCACCCGTGCAGACCCTGTAAATAATGCTCCGGGCGTGTAGGGGAGAAAGTTTGATTTGTTTTGTTTTGTTTTGCTCTTTTTGGAGAGGCCCCAGCAAAGCTCAGGGGCCACTCCGGGCTCAGTGCTCGGGGCTCACTCCCTGCGGTGCTTGGGGGCCCCTGTGCCGGCGACTTTCCTGCTCTTACTCCCTGTCCTGGCCGCAAAGGGGCCGCTTTCCTCCTGACATGGTGAAGCTGTACAGCGGGGTGGGGGGCGGGGGGCGGGGTCTGACGCTGGGAGCCACAGGTCCCCGCACTCAGGAAAACGGGGGACCCTGGAAAGGTCCCTCCACATTGGGGATGTTTGGCTCCAAGCCCGCGTTGGAAGGTGACAGCAGCCCGCGGAAGCCGTGGTTGCTCACTCTTTCTGGTAGGGTGCTTGTCTCAGTCTGGGTGCTTGTCTCAGTCTGGGTGCTTGTCTCAGTCTGGGTGCTTGTCTCAGTCTGGGGTGCTTGTCTCAGTCTGGGTGCTTGTCTCAGTCTGGGGTGCTTGTCTCAGTCTGGGGTGCTTGTCTCAGTCTGGGTGCTTCCTGCTGAGGGCCGAGGGACGCCCTCATCCGCTGTGTCCTGGTCCTCCCCGAGCCTGGTGCCAGGTGGGTACTAAGGGCACCAAAAATAAATGTTTTGTTAAGAAACACAGGAGTGAGGTGTGATTGGGGAGGGGTCTGCCGGGCTGGAGGAACAGCTTGGGGGTGGGGGAGGAGCACCCCAGGGCTGGGCTCTAGGGCACCCACACCCCTGGGCCCCGGGCCCGTCAGAGCACACGGGCCCGTCACGCAGGAGGTGGTCTCTGGCCCGCTGGTCGTGTGGGAGGCGGGCAGGGAGCCAAGCGTGGCTGGGTGGCCGAGGGGACGCCCCGGGGACAGGGCTCAGCCGCAGTGGACACTGGGCACCTGGGCCCACCATCTGCCCTCGGAGCCCCCGGCCCCAGCAGCTTGGAAGTGACCACAGGTGTGTGGACACGGAGGCAAGAGCCGGTCCCGCCCAACTCGGGGGCAGCCGGTGGGCCTGGGCACAGCCTGATTCCAGGGCCCGGGTCCGAGTCTTGTCACGCCATCCCCAGCTCAGCCCCGCAGCCCCTCGGGCCGGCCTGGACAGCAGCGGCTCCAGCAGGGCCTCTGAGCGTGGTCTGAGCCCCCCGAGTCCCGGACACACGCTCCCTGCAGCCCTTCCCGGCGGGGCCAGCGGCTTCTCCCCGGCCCCTCCTGGCGGGACACCCCGGGGGCCGCCACAGCCCGCCACCCCTCGGTCCCCTTCCACGGCCTGTTGGGTTTGGGGCCACCCACACCCGGCCGTGCTCAGGGGCTCCTCCCGGTTCTGCCCTTAGGGATCACTCCTGGCTCCTAGGGAGACCGTCTGGGCTACTGGGACTCGAACCCGGGTCAGTCACATGCAGGACAAAAGCCTGCCAGCTGCACTCTTGCAGTGGCCCCCTTTTCTGTTTTAAACTGAAATCTACGCCCCCCCAAAAGTGCCGCGTCAGCACCAGTGAGCCCCCAGCCGCTCCTGGGAGGGAGACGGCACAGAACACGGCCACGGCCTCCCACCAAGCCTCGACTGCGGAGGCTGCAGCGGGCCGAGCTGGGACAGGAGGGGAAGTGGGTGCCACAAGCTGCAGCGCCCGGCGAGCTGAAAGACGGGTGGGGGGAGGGCGGGCAGGAGGGCTGGGAGAGGGCCTGGGCTCCACCGGGCGGCGGCACCCCTGGAACCTTCCGGAAAGCACCGTTCACAGCTCGGAGCTGCCACTCCAGCAGACCGGGGCCCTCCGGGCGGGGCCCACTGCTCGCTGGGCCCAGGCCGCGTGTCCCAGGCGGGCGCCTCTGCCGGGCTCCCTGCCCCACGCCAGGGACCTCGCAAAAACGCCTCCACCTCCGCCCACCGCCTGGCAACTCTGCCCGGTGAAGAACGAGACACAGGCGAGACTCAAAGATGGCAAGATTTATCCCCGCATCGGAAGGTTCCGGATCTTGCGATCGGCGTATACAAAGAATCCACGACATTCCCCTGCAGTCACCAGAGCAAGATGGAACTGTCCCCGTGAGGAGGAAGTCGTGGCCGGGAGGAGGACACGCGTGGGTGACCGGGGCCGCCTGCGCGTGACGCACATGGGGTGGGGGCGGGACACGGGGCTCGCGGCCGGACGGCGTGGAGAGAAGACGGGGAAGACGGGGCGTCTCCGGGGGCGCCCGCGGGCTCAGGCTCATTTGGAAAGTTTTTAAACACACGTACAAGCCCCTTCGAGGACGGCGGTGTGCGCCCTCTGCAGACAGCACGGGAGACGGTCACGGCGTGGGGCCTGCTGGTCACGTGGGCGTCCGGGGAGACTGCTGTGGGCATGGCGCCGCGCAGGCGGGCAACGCGTGTCCCTGGGCCAGCGGGGAGAGAAACCTGCTCCCAGCGGGACACAGAGGGACTCGAGTCTCCGGTGTCCCCCGGGACAGCCTGGGCCTTTCAGTGACCGGGAACCCTCCACTCCCCAAAGGCAACTGCTGCCTTGGACTGGGGCAGGAAGGTTCTAGAACAAGAAGGACGGGACCAGCGGCCAGCATCCCTGGGGACAGCCCAGGGGGGCAGATGACCACACAGCCGGGCACTTCTTCGGGGCACCCGAGGGCCTCGGAGAGACAAGGTTCATCCCCCGGGCGGCCAGGACTGCGGTTAAGGCACCTCCGCCTGGACCCAGACCACGGCCTCCACCCGGCACCTCCAACCCACAGAACCAGCAGGTTCTGGTGGGGCCAAAGCTGTCGCTCCCCTTTGGTCAAAGAAAGGCTCTGGCTTGGGACCGGAACAGGGGGAACACAGAAGGGACGGTGGGCCGCTGACCAGCCTCGCCCCCGGCCTCCGGGACCCGGGCCGGGGACCTGGCGCAGGGAGGGGGTGGGGCGCGAGCTGGACGCCGCGAGCTGGTGCTTCGTCCTTGCAGCGGGCCACGGGCCCCGGGCAGAGCCGACGAGCTGCTGTCCACACCGCCTTCGAGTGCTCAGAGCCGTGTGCAGTGAGGCCCGGGCTGGTCGTCTCGCGCTGGCCGGGGCTGCCAGGGCCCTGCACACGTCCCTGGGACTGAGCTCAGGCCTCCCGCCCCCACCCGCCTCCCCGTGCGCGGCCAGTCCTGCCGGCAGTGGCCATCGCTGTCCAGTGTCAACCGTCTCAGCAGCATTTTCATTCAAAAATAAGTTACCCTTCCGCGAAGGACCCTCTTCTTTCACTAAACATCGAGAAGGAGGAACTTTAAAAAAAAAACGGTATAAATCTATAGATTTTTTTTTTTTAAAAAAAGATTTCCTTTCTTACAAACAGTTTTTACAAGAGAGTTTTAAATACCAAAATGCATCCTGGAACAAAGTGTGCTCCCCCCGGGCGTCAGGGCGGGGCTGTCTCGGAGGGGTTCAGGCATGCCGGAGGGGCCACTGGGCTCAGGGCTGGCCTGGCGGCACAGAGGCCCCGGCCACCAGCATCTTCCTACCCAGCCCCTGGGGCCCAGACACAGCCCGGGGCCCGGGGGAGAATCAACCCAGGCCCGCACTCCACCGACAAAGACTTTGCTCTTTAAGGTGTGACGCTCAACCGGAGCGGGGGGGCACGGGAACTCTCCCCGCTGCCGGCTTCCCAGTCCCCAGGACGGGGCCTTGCAGGCGGCCGGCGAGAGCAGCGCCAGCAAAGGGGCCGGCATCACTCCTCGGTCCTGGCTGCTTCCTCAGTATTGGAGTCGCCCGGCAGTTTCTTGCACCCTCGCACTGGGGAGCCTTAAAACCGCTAACACTTAGAGGTGTCCAAAGTGTGAAACTCAAGGATAGGAATCTAACGGAAAAATTACAAATATTTACTGATGTTAGCAGAAATATTTGGCTTATGGGATTTACGTGACCTTAATATGTTATTCCAGTTCTTGAGAGGGGGCATTTGGGGTTTAATAACATTACAGCACGTGGCCTTAGACACATAACAAAATATATACAAGGAAATTAGGGAGATATTAATGTGAACCATGAAATAAATTAACATGATTTTTACAAAATATACTGACCATTAAATTAAAAAATAGTTTAAGGCAGGAGTTTCATTTGAAATTAGCATAATCAGAAAATATATCGATAAAGTCTTGTACCACTTTGTAGCAGAATTCATACTGTTCCTGAAAGAGAAAAATCGAGAAAACAGGAACATGAGACACTGCTTCCTTCCTTTCATCGGTGGAAACGTTCAAAGGGCGGGGAAGATCTTGAGACCTCCCGTGGGGATCAGCAGGGACGCACGGGGAAACCCAGAGGCGTGTGGGTTTGGTCTGCTCCCCCAGGGCCGGCACCCGAGCCTCGGGTCCCCACTGGGCTGTCTCCCGGCCCAGGGAAGCCCAGTACGTCTGGACCATTCGAGACAAAGGCCTGTGGTTCTCCCATTTAAACTGGGAGACACTGATTCCTGCGCGGGGGAGGAACGGAGCGCGTCACCTCCGGGGGACGCCCCAGGGGCCCACGTTCCGTGGCAGCTAACAAGGCCATTCACCTCCCACTCATTCCCGTGGGAGACGGGCTCAGAACGGTCCCACAGCAGCCTGGAGCCATCGGCCACCACAGGCCAGAGAGCCGCTCCCGGAAGCTTCCGGGGCCCGAGGGGACTGGAACCGGGGCATATGGATGCGGGGCTGGGGTCAGGGGTCTAAGGCGGGCTTAGGGGGTCCGGCCCTTCTTGCTTGCCGGCCCCGCTGTGGGGCGGGTCCAGGGACAGGGGCACAGGAGCCAGCAGACACCCATGCTCCTGGCCTGCTGGCCCCGGGTTCGAGCCACTCTGGCCCTGGTTCCCAGCTGGCAGCAGCTGTGATGCCCTGCGGGCGGGGCTCCCCTGGGACCCTGGGTGCCAGCGCCAGGGGCAGCCGGGGGATGCTCTCTGCCTTCCGACCACCCCTACCAGGAGGGAGGAGCTACTCCAGGGTCCTGTCCAGCCCCCAGTAGACTGAGCCACAGTCCAGAGGTCAGGGCAGAGTGGACGGGCCAGGGCGGGAACGGGCAGCCTCTGAGCTGGAGGAGAGGCTGGGGCGGGTTATTCCCTGGAGTCAAAGGGCCCAGGAGGGAGCAGGGGCCGGGGAGACGCCGGGAGGGGCTGAGAAGCACCAGCAGGCATGGACCTGGGTCACGGGCTACGTGTCGGCCAGGGCAGCCCCGCCCCCGTCTGCCCGGCCGGGCCAGGCTGAGGCGGGCGCAGGGTCCCCCCGCTGGGCTCGCCCCCCGCGCCCCACCCCCGCGCCGTCGGGGCCCGTCCTCACCAGGGTCTGCACCATGTGTGGCCGCTGCAGCCGCAGGCTCTTCACCGCCTGGAACACGTCCAGCAGCCCCTCGGCCTTCACCCGCTCCAGGATGTTGCTGAGCGCGATGAAGGTCCCCGTGCGCCCGGCGCCCGCGCTGCCAGGGAGAGCAGGCTCGAGCGCCGGCCGGGGGACGAACTGGACCCCGCCACCGCCCAGCCAGCCCTGCCCAGCCCAGCCCAGCCCAGCCCAGCCCAGAGCCAGGCCGACTCCGCCCGGGAGGCAGCTGGCAGGCCACCCCCAGAGGACAAACGGTGTTGGGCAGCTGCTCAAGCTGGACGGGGAGCCTGGGAGGGCATCGAGGGCACTGGGGGCGGGCGGGAGGGTGTGTGTCCAGGAGCTGGGCCACCCGGGTGGACACTACTGCAGTAGACAGTGACAGGGTCACTGCAGTGGACAGTGACGGGGTCACTGCAGTGGACAATGATGGGGTCACTGCAGTGGACAGTGGTGGGGTTCCCTGGCTGGTCACTGCAGTGGACAGTGATGAGGCCCCCTCCCCTGGCTGGGTCACTACAGTGGACAGTGATGGGGCCCCCTCCCCCGGCTGGTCACTGCAGTGGACAGTGGTGTGGCCCCGGGCTGGGTCACCTGCAGTGCACGGTGATGGGGTGGTTCCCCGTCTGCTGCTGCTGCTTCTGCACGGCCGCGATGAGGTCGATCATGCCCCTGCCCTCGGCGGGCACCCCGATCTCTGGCCAGCCGTGGAAGTGGAACTGGCGGACCAGGCGCGGCTGCTCCTCCTGGCGGCCGGGAGGCTGTGGGGGTGGGGATGCTCAGAGCTGACAGGGGCTGTGGGGGGTGGGTGGCCTGCGCTGACCTGCGCCCCAGTGTGACCCCAGGCCCACTCTCCAGGGGCATTCCCAGCTGGCCAGCCCGGGCCCTGTCCCCAGGAAGAGGCCGGCGCACCTTCCTGCAGTTCCGAGACAGACCACTAGAGGGAACCCTTGGTACAGGCTCGGTGGAAACTGCCTCTGGCTTTCCGGGAAGGGGTCACTGTCCCTTCCAGGACCCCAGGAGGGGAGCCTGGGACAGGGGTCAGGGGACGGGGTTGCCTGGGAGGTGGGGACACCGTGCTGAGGGCCTGGGACCCAGAGCTGCTCCTGCTGGGCGACTGGGCAGTGCTGGACCCAGTGGGGCGGGGGCTGACCAGGGGTCCCTGCAGCCCAGCCTTGACCTCACCCACCACCGACTCCTCCTGGCCTGGAGTTGGAGGGGGGACGCCAGCGTCCCAGAGCTGCCCCACCCGGGGCCACACGGGCCAGCGGGGGCTGGGCGGGCCCCCTCTACACCGACCCGGGGCCACACGGGCCAGCGGGGGCTGGGCGGGCGCCCTACCTGCTTGCACGTGACCAGGAAGTCCCGCACGCTGATGCCTTCCGAGAGTGTGTCGCTCCTGGTCTCGATGGTGACCTCGCCGTGGGTGACCGAGCCCTCTGAGGGCCAGTACTGGTAGCATTTGTCCTGGGGGGGGAGGCAGGACCCTCAGGGCACAGCGAGTGCCCGCAGAGCGGACCCCCCCGCCCGCCATGGTTTGGGACGGACAAGGCAGCCGCTCGCCCCACGACGCATTAGGGTGCCCAGCGGTGGTGCCCATGGAACCAGGCTCACACAGGGTGTCCGCGGGAGTGACCCGTGGGGTCGAGCGGGTTGGGCAAAGGGACCCGGAAGCGCTGGTCCCCTGGTAGACCCCCAACGTTAGCCCCCAGGCGGGGGAGGCAGCTGCGTTCTGGACCTTATGACAGGAGGGGCAGTGATGGCTGCAGGCCTGATGCGGAGACCCCCGGAGCCGCCGCACAGAGGACCCCGACCTCAGCCGCAGCACGGCCACGCCCCAGACAGACGTGACCGCTCCTGGGGGAGGGGCAGCTCACGGCCACACACAGGCCGTGGAGGTCTGGAGCCAGGGAAGGACCAGGCTAGGCCCCAGAGAGGGCAGGAGCCGGCCTCCGGCACGGCCCTTGCAGGGTGGGAGCACTTGGGAGTGGAGGGGGGAGCGCTGCCCCCGCCCGGGGCCCCCGGGGTGAGAGCACAGGTGCAACAAGACGAAGGACCCGCAGGGCCACGCCAGCCGCGGCCACGGCGCAGCCTCTGCCCCCGCAGTGCCCGCCTGCATGGTGAGGGCCGGGCCGCCCGGGACGGGGCTGGACACGGGGCTCGGGTTTGGGGAGACGGTCACGTCACCAGGACACTCGGCCCAGGCTCCAGACGGAGATGGCCGTCCGGGACTGGGCAGGAGCCCCCCCGCTCCCACTCTCCCGGCAGGGGCGCGACAGAGAGGTCTGGGCAGCTGAGGCCGCAGGCGGCTTCACTCGCCAGGACCGGCCGGGCCGGGAGCGCCCGAAGGCCTGTTGGGCCCCGCACGCCGGATGCCGTCCAGCAAGGACGCGGCAGTGCTGGCCAGGGAAGAGGCCACGGGGGGTGGGGGACGGAAATGGTGCAGCTGCTTCCCGGGAGCGGGTGGGACGTGCCTCGGGGGGAGCACGGATGCCGCCCGGGGCTGCCCTGGGAACAGCCCCGAGGGGGGAGGCCCAGCCCCGGCCCCCCCACCCCCACACGGACAAGAGCTCGGTACCAACCCAAGGGAGGGAGGGCACGGCGGTCAGTGAAGGAGGAAGAAGGGCTGCGGAGGCAGCCTGGGAAGGACGAGGGCCTCGAACCCCATCCACAGGACACACGCACAGGGGCCAACCCCAAGAGGAGCCTGGGGCTGCAGGGCTGTGGGGGTGCAGGGTTGTAGGGGATTGCAGGGGTGTGAGGGTACAGGGTGTGAGGGCTGCAGGGGTGGGGGCACAGGACTGCAGGGGATAGGGTGTTTCGGGGGGGAGCTGAAGGGGCCCAGAGGCCCTGCTGGGGGTCCCGGACAAGACAGGACACACAGAAGGCCGGGGTCGTCCCTTCGGACCCGGATGCCGTGGGCCCGGGGTCACGGGAGTGCCCAGGACGGCTGGCGCGTTGCCCAGGGCCCCGGCAGGGCAGGGCAGGGCAGCGTCCCCCTGGCGCGTGAGCCGCGGCCGCCCGCTCGGACCTGCTCTCGCTCCTGCACCTCCGTGAGCATGACGATCGTGTGGCACTTCCACTCCCACACCATCCTCCAGAAGTCCTCCACCGTGTGCGCCAGCGGGCCCTGCGTGGCGATGAAGTGGTCCTTCTGCCGGTAGCCCTGCGCGGGAGCCCAGGGTCACCCTCTGCCCCCGGCACACGGACCCGGCCAGCGTCTCCTGGCGAGCAGGGTGGGGCCGGCCCCTGCAGGCCCACACACATGTTCACATGCGTGTGCACCCTCGGGGCCCAGGCAGATACGTGTGCATGCTCAGACCCAGGCACACATGTGTGTACGCTCAGATCCAGGCACACACATGTGCATGCTCAGACCCACACACGTGTATATACAGTCAGAAGGCACACACGTGTGTGCACACAGACCTAGGCACACACACGTGCATGCCCAGTTGCAGGCACTCATGTGCACACTCATACAGGTACACCACGTGCACGTACACACTCATATGCAGGCACACATGTGTGTATACACTCAGACCCAGCACACACATGTGCACACTCAGACCCAGATGCACACGTGTGCACACCCAGACCCAGACGCACACGTGTGCATACAGACCCAGGCGCACACGCGTGCGCACTCTCAGGCCCAGACGCACACCACCCTCCCCTCTGTCAGGGCACTGGGACCCCGGGGCTTGCGGGTTCCCGGGACACTCTGGGGTCGAAGTGGCTGCAGCGGGGAGGAAGCAGGTCCCCAGGAGCGCCTGGGCCACCCCGTTCCCAGCACCCGCACCTCCCTCCCGTGCGGCCAGGAGCTGTGCTGAGGTGGCGGGAGCCGGGCAGGCCCACCCACCCACTCACGTCGATGAAGGAGGCGTTGATGTAGTCCGTGTACTCCTGGCCCCGCTTCATGGACAGGATGACGCGGTTGAAGTCATCTGTGAGGCAGGGGGGTCCGTGAGCGCCGCACCCGCCCGCCTCCTGCCCCCCGCACCCCACTCTGAGGGGAACGGCCGGCCAGCACCCTCGGGGAGCCTGCGGGCAGCGCCAGGGTCTCTGCTCCAGCAAACACGAACTGCACCGAGGGCAAGGGTGGGTCTGGCTGGACGTGAGGCCCCAGGTACAGGCACGAGCACACGCCACGGCTGACCACAGCTGGGTGTGACCCTCAAGTGTAAGCAGGTGTGAGTGTGGTCTCACGTGAGTGGGTACAAGTGAATAGGTGTGAGCAGGTGTGAACGTGATCTGGTGCGAGCGTGTATGAGTGTGAGTCTGAGCGGGTGTGAGTGAGCAGGTGTGAGTGGGTGTGTGAGTGGGTGTGTGAGCAGGTGTGAGTGTGAGCAGGTGTGAGCAGGTATATTAACAGGTGTGAGTGTGAGCGAGTGTGAGTGTGAGCAGGTGTGAGCGAGTGTGAGCGTGAGTGGGTGTGTGAGTGGGTGTGAGTGGGTTTGAGCGGGTGAGTGGGTGTGAGTGGGTGTGGGCAGGCACAACTGTGTGGGTCTGAGTGGGTGTGTGACCTTGTGTGCAGGGACGAGTGTGAGCGGGTGTGGTGTGCGTGTGGGTGTGAGGGGGCGCGTGTGCGTGTGGGCGGGCGTGCGTCCAGGCTCCTCACAGGGGATGATCTGGATCACCCTGGCCTTCTTCATGTTGGCCGGCAGGTTCCCCGTGCGCATGTTCTCCTTCATGATCCGCACATTGGTCAGTTTCTGCAGGGGCGGGGCAGAGGCGGGGTGAGGTGGGGCGTCCGGCAGCGCCCGCCCACCCCGCTGGGCGCGTCGGGCAGTGCCCACCCACCCGGAACTCCTCCTCCAGCCCCAGCCTGTCGCGGGCCGGGGCGGGGCTGTGCAGGGCCTGCAGGTGCTTCTCCAGGGAGGACACGTCCATCTCCGTGTCCCCGTACAGGTAGAACTCCAGCAGGGCCTGGTAGATGAAGGTGTACTGCATCTGCGCGAGAGACACCGCCGTCACGCCCGCGGCCGGGTCCACCCGCCGGCCATCCCACTGCCTGCGTCCACCCGCCGGACACCCGCCGGCCACCCCACTGCCTGCGTCCACCCGCCGGACACCCCGCTGCCCGCGTCCACCCACTGGCCACCCCGCTTCCCGCGTCCACCCACTGGCCACCCCGCTTCCCGCGTCCACCTGGCCATCCACCCCCTGCCCGCGTCCACCCGCCATCCACCCTGCTGCCCGTGTCCACCCGGCCATCCACCCGCCGGCCACCCCGCTGCCCGTGTCCACCCGGCCATCCACCCTGCTGCCCACGTCCAGTGGCCGTCCACCCCGCTGCCCGGGTCCACCGGCCGTCCACCCCGCGCCTGCCCCGCCCAGGACACTCACGTCCGTCTGCACCATCTGTGGGCGCTGGTTACGGATCCTCGACACGAACTCGAAGACGTCCACTTTCTGCTCGGCGAGCATCATGTCCATCATGGCGTCGATGACGATGAAGGTGCCCGTCCGGCCCACGCCCGCGCTGGGTGCAGGGGGCAGCCCGGGGTCAGCCTCTCCCTCTCCCCGGGGCAGGCTCCCCTGCCCACGGCGAGCACTTCCAGGGCGCCGCCACCAGAGGGCGCCGCCGTCCCAGTCAAGAGCCTCAGCTGAGCCTGGGAAAAGACGCGGCCGGCCCAGCTGGGCAGCCCCGCTGGAGTGACCGAGACCGCGCTGCCCGCTCGGACCCTTGGCTGGGGCTCCCGGGAGCAGGTGACAGCTGCCCTCTCCCCCCGGCCTGCCTCAGTAAGGACGGGCCCTCGGCGCCCCCGGGCTCCCTGTGGGCATGGGCCTGGAGACCCCCCACGGCTCCTGGCTGGGGGCAGGGGCTGGGCTGCCCCGACGACCTGGGCATAGGCAGGGGTCGGGCCACCGTCTTAGCCCTGGGGCTGGAGCCCGGCTTGGCACGTGGGAACCCAGGGCCGACCCCCCTGCTCCCTGGCATTGCCGACCTCTGACCCCACGGCCCTGGGAGTAGTCACTGAGTCCCCGGCTGGGGGGGACAAGGCCAGCCCAGGGTCACGGGGACAAACGTCGTGTGCCCCGAGCCGCCGGCTGGCATCGAGCCTGAGAAGCCTCGACATGCGCACGGGGCCGGCACTGAGGGCTGAGCACGGCTGTGAGGGGCCCAGAGCACGGCCGCAGGAGCCCCCAGAGCAAGACCCACGCTGGGCCCGGGCGGGGCTGGCCTGCTGCCGCCCACCTGCCCCTGCAGCCCGTCCCCGCGGAGAGACCCCCAGGGCCTCTGCTCCCGGCCACCGGGGCCCAGGGGGAGGTGCCCAGGGGACGGCTGGTCAGACCCCGGAGAAGCTGCCGGCTGTGAGGGGGTCCCCTGGGAGCCCGCACCCCTCCGGAGGGCCCCACCCCTGCGCTAGAGCCAGAGTGGAGTCTCGGAGCCTGTGAGCTGCCAAGGGACCTGACTCCCCGCCCCGCACCGACTCCCGCCCCGCACCGACTCCCGGCCCCGCACCCACTCCGGGCCCGCACCGACTCCTGGCCCGTCCAGGAGAGACAGGAGGAAGGGCCGGGCACAGGCAGCGTCCGAGCAGCCACCCTGAGCCCCACTCTCTGTGGGGACTCGGCTCCCTCTGACGGGGTTCGGGGCCCCAGGCCTGGGCCAGCGCCCCCCCCCCCTCGCCCGCCCTCTGCCCTCCAGCTGTGCCTGTCCCGGGTACCGGGCCCGGCCCCGCCCAGAGCTGTGCCCCCGAGCCGGGGCGCGTACCTGCAGTGCACCACGATGGGCCCGGCGTGCGCGGGGTTGAGCGCCTTGACCTTCCTCAGGAACTTGAGCATCCCGATGGGGGTGAAGGGCACCCCGAAGTCAGGCCAGCTGGTGAAGTGCAGCTGGGACACCAGGCGGGGGGCTTTGCAGCTGCCGGGGAGCTGCTGTGGGGACGGGGGGCCTGAGAGGAGGGAGCGGCCCCCCACCCACGGCCGGGGCAGGCGGCGGCCCCCCGCAGGGCGCCCGTGGCTGGCTGCAGCTTTGGGCGTGGCCTCGGGCAGAACACGGGAAACGTGCCCGAGAGACACGCGGGCCGCACCCCTGCCCGCACACCCCCGCCTGTCTCACCCCTGCAGGTCTCACCCCTGCCCGCCTCACCCCTGCCAGTCTCACCCCCGCCTGCCTCACCCCTGCCTGCCTCACCCCCGCCCACCTCACCCCTGCCCACACCCCCCCCCCGCTGCTTCATCCCTGCCTGTCTCACCCCCGCCCACCTCACCCCTGCCTGTCTCACCCCCGCCCGCCTCACCCCCGCCTGTCTCACCCCCGCCCGCTTCACCCCTGCCCACACACCCCCGCCTGTCTCACCCCTGCCAGTCTCACCCCACCCGCCTCACCCCTGCCTGTCTCACCCTCACCCACCTCACCCCTGCACAGCCCCACCTGTCTCACCCCTGCCAGTCTCACCCCCACCCACCTCACCCCTGCCCGCACACCCCCACCTGTCTCACCCCTGCCTGTCTCACCCCCGCCCGCTTCACCCCTGCCCGCACACCCCTGCCTATCTCACCCCTGCAGGTCTCACCCCCGCCCGCCTCACCCCTGCCTGTCTCACCCTCACCCACCTCACCCCTGCACACCCCCACCTGTCTCACCCCTGCCAGTCTCACCCCCACCCACCTCACCCCTGCCCGCACACCCCCACCTGTCTCACCCCTGCCAGTCTCACCCCCGCCCGCCTCACCCCTGCCCGCACACTCCCACTTGTCTCACCCCTGCCCGTCTCACCCCTGCCAGTCTCACCCCTGCACACCTCACCCCTGCCAGTCTCACCCCCGCCTGTCTCACCCCTGCCAGTCTCACCCCCGCCCGCCTCACCCCTGCCTGCACACCCCCGCCTGCCTCACCCCCACCTGCCTCACCCCTGCCAGTCTCACCCCCGCCTGTCTCACCCCTGCCAGTCTCACCCCCACCCGCCTCACCCCTGCCTATCTTGCCCTGGGCACCTTTCACCTCAGACGGGCCTTCCTGGGAGACAGGAGGACGCAGTGGGCCTCGTCACAGCCTCCAGCACTTCCCCGCCCCCCACCCCCGCCTTCTCTCCGGCCCTGGAACCAGCGTGAGGGTCCAGGCCCAGACCACGGGCCTGTGGAGGCGTGTACCAGCACCTGCACACACCGTGTGCACACAAGCAGGACCCATGTAAACACGCGTAGTGCATATGTGCTGCACGTACACACGGCGCACGGGTGGTGCACGTGCAGAGATGCACACATGTGCTGTGTGCTGCTGGGAGCGTGCTCGCATGGAGCGTGCGTTCCTGTACACAAGTGTGTGGGCACGACTGGGCATGTGCACGTGGCCCTGACTCTATAATGTGGGCCGTGGACGTGGCACGCAGGTGTGTCTGTGGCTCTTGCGTGGAACGTGGATACATCACGTGTGTGACTCGTGTGGGTCCTGGCACGTGGGTAGGTGCCTGGGGGTGTGGCTCATGCGTGGACCGTGGATATATCACATGTGTGACTCATGTGTGGGCGATGGCATGTGGGTAGGTGCATGAGGGTGTGGCTCACGCGTGGACCGTGGATCTACCCCGTGTGTCTTGCGTGTGGGCCATGGCCGGGCGCGTGGCGGTGCGTGTGGCCCGCGGGGGCAGGCGTGCTTACCGACTGGATGCAGAACTTGCGGACGGTGTAGTCCACCAGCGTCACGCAGTCCTCCACGCACACCCGGACGTGGCCGTAGGTCCAGCAGCCCTGGTCAGGCCAGTACTGGAAGCATTTCTCCTGCGTGGGGCAGGGGTGGGCGGGTCAGCGGGCGGGGCCGAGCCCCAGGACAAGGACCTGCACCCGCAGGCCACACCCCGCCGTGGGCTGCTGCTACCGTCCGGCCACGCCCGGGGCCCAGAGCCCGGACTCCCCGAGCCCGAGCCCAGGAGGGTGCAGACCGGGGGCCTCAGCCGCGCCAGTGACCAGGAGGCAGGCCCGGCTTCCTGGCCCGCCCAGCGCAGCCTCTGCCCCCCCACGACGCCCCGGCTGTGCTGAGCCGCCCAGGGTGGGCTGCACGGCTGCATCCGGGCACCGGCAGGAAGCAGGGCAGTGGGCAGGGAATGGGCTTGAGGGACCGTTTGCCCCAGGAGGAGGCACAGGCGGGCCTGAGTCACCGCGTGGAAGCTGGCAGGGGCCTCGGGCCGGGCCCTGCACGGGCCTGCCGGGCCCCGGGGCCCCTCCCCACTGAGCCCCACGCCTGCACCCCCGGGCGGAAACCGTGGTCAGCACCTTCCTGTGCCTGAGGCGGGCGGGTGGGGGCGACTCAGGACGGCCCCTTCCCGGGTGGGGTGAGGGCACCCCGCGGCCCCTCCCCACCTGGCACGGCCTTGCTGGTGCTGGGACGCAGGGGGACATGCTGGAACATGCTGGAGCAGCCCCAGCCCGAGACAAGTCTCTCAAACCCATCCCTCAAAGGGGGCCTGCCCAGGAGCCCCGCCCAGGCCCCACTCAAGGGGGCCGTCAGCCCAGCCCCCGCTGCGCTCCGGGTGAGCCTGGGGCCCCTGACCGTCCGCCAGGGGCTCAGCCTGCCACACGCCCCGGGCGGGCCTGGTCCCGGCCCCTCCCCCAGCCTCAGGGACCTGCCTTGGCTTCCCCAAGGGCGGCTCTGAAGGCACCGGGCAGGGGTCCCGCTGGGGCCTTTCCTAGCCCAGGCCCTGGCCCCTCCCCTCCGGCACCGTGATGCGGCCTCTGACACCGCCCGGGGGAGGGGCCGGCAGGGGAGGGTCGGCTCGTGGGCGGGGAGGCACAGGCAGGCTCAGGCCTTCTCGAACACGTGAACACGTGGGCACCGGGACCCGGGGGCCTTGGGGTGGGCCCTGAGACTGGGCCCCCGAGGTGCACGAAGGGCCAGACGGCCGCTGCCTGTCCCAGCACCCCCCCTCCCCGGGCCCCCTCGGAGCCAGCAGGAAGCGAGAGGCGCAGGGCACACCGCAGGCAGAAGCGGGGAGAGGAAGCGAGAGGCAGGGGCGGGGGCGGAGGGCGGAGGGTGGAGGGCGGCTCACCTCTTTCCGCTCCTTCAGGCTCGTCAGCATCACGATGGTGGCCGACTTCTGCTCCCAGACCATCCTCCAGAACTCACTGACCGTGTCCTGCTTGGGGCCTGCGCAGAGACGGGCCGAGCCCCCAGGGCAGCTGTGGGCCCCCGCTCGGCCCCCTCCCCGTCCCCACCCACGTCCCCTGGCTCATGCTGCTGACCCCGTCCGTGGCGGCCCCCCCCTCTCCCACCAGCCACAAGGTCAGCGGTGGTCTGGGGGTTCCCACAGAGCCCCAGGACCCAGGCTGGGAGGAACCAGGCCTCTGGGGCCTCCTGCCCTGCTCCAGGCCCCGGGGCGTCGCCTGGGGCTGTGAGTCCCGGGGGGGGCTGCAGAATCTGTCAGGTCTGCTGAGTGTGAACCAGAGAATAAGCATGTGCACCGTGTGCCTGCATGTACCCACAAGTGTGTGTGTGGACGTGTGTGTGCAGCGCATGTGTCTCTGTGTGCACAACATGCATGTGCAGCATATGTGTCTGTGTGCACATACACGTGTGTGCAGCAGTGTCTGTGTGCACATACACGTGTGTGCAGCAATGTCTGTGTGCACATACATGTGTGCGCAGCACATGTCCATATGCAAATACACACATGTGCAACACATGTGTTTGTGTGTATAAGCAGGCATGTTTAACACATGTATCTGTGTGCACGTACATGTGTCTGTGTGCAGCACGTGTTTATGTGCGTACATACGTGTGCAGCGCATGTGTCCATGTGCACATACATGCATGCGTGTCACACGTGTATAAGGAAAGTCCCCCCCAGCTCCCTCTTCCCCTCCTCCCTCCATCCCAGTGGCCTCTCGGGATGTGGGGGACGCAGGTCCCTGCGGGGGGCACAAAGGTGACGCGTCCCTGAGAGGAGAGCCCGGCCGCTGTCCTGTGCCCGCCCCGTGGAGCCCCGCCTGCAGGGGCCGTGGCCGCTGCCCCTAGGCCGTGTTCCTCCCAGGGAGAAGCGTGGCCCCAGTTGCAGCTCAGGCCCGTGCGGGCCCCGCCCCGGGGGCTGTGTCTGGGCTTCCCGGAGGAGCCGCCCGTCCCGCCCGCGCCCAGGTGGCCACCCATGCCTGGGCGCTGCTCACTCTGCTCTGGGCCTGGGCCCCCCAGCGGGGCTGGGGCCGACTCCTGCCGTGCCCTGGGAGGCCGGCGGGACCCGGCTCGGCGTGCGCCAGGTCCTGGCTGCCCACGTGAGCGCCACAGGCCTCAGCCCTAAGGCCGGGGGGACTCGGGGTCGGGCTGGGGGCCTGGGGGGACGGGGTGCTTCCGGGCCGGACTACGCCCTCCCGGCCCCAGGGACCCCCTGGGTCGACTCACTGGCCCTTGGGCCCAGGTGTGGCGAGAGGGCCCGTCTACACGGCACGAGGCGGGCTGGACCCCGCGTGTCTCATTCCCACGTGTCCCTGCCTCCCCCATACACACACGAGCCCCCGGGGCTCCGGGGCTGCTGCTCTGTGTGTCCCCCCCCCCCCCCGCCCACGCTGGGCTTCCCCGTGTCTGCAAGCCGGGAAGCTGCCTCCTCCAGGCAGCCCCAGCCTGGCCGCGGGGCTCAGACGTGGCGCCCGCCAGGAGCTCACCTTGGGCGGCGATGAACTTATTCTTCTCCTTATAACCCTAGGGAAGCAACGTCCGGCGCTTAGCTCCTCGGAAGGACGCGGCAGGGCCGGCCCGGCGGCAGGGGAGGGCGGGGGGGGGGGGGCGAGAGCGAGTTTCCCGTGACAGCAGCGGCGTCTGCTCCTCACATGCTCCGGCCGGCCTGCCTCCCGATCCGCAGGGCCCCTCCCCCCGGTGCAGGGACGATGGGGGGGGGGGGGGCGTCAGGGGGAGGGAGGAGGGGCCCCGCGCCTGCGCCCGCGCCCCAGCCAGGACGGAGACTCACGTCGATGTAGGAGGCGTTGATGTAGTCGGAGCCAGGGACCCCGTCCACCGGGCTGAGGACCACCCTGGAGAGGTCATCTGCGGGGAGACGGGCAGTCAGGGGCGGCCGGAGCCGCGGGAGGGAGCGAGCCCGGCCGTCACCGTGCACCCTCGGGGCCGCTCAGGCCTGGGTTCAAGACCGAGGGCAGAGCTGCCCAGCGCGGGCCCGGGGCGCCCTCCCTGGGGCCCAGATCAGCCCGCGCCGACGCGGAGGTGACCGCAGGAGAGCCCAGGACATGGACGGTGAGTGCCCAGCGCCCAGGAGAAGCCCTAGGGCCCCTGGATGAGGGGACACGGGGGCACGGGGGACACAGACCCCGTCTCTCCTGCAGGCTGCCCGGGGCGGACAGTGAGTCGAGGCCAGGGCGGGGGGAGAAGCAGCCCCGGGTAGTGGGGGGTGGGGTCCTGGGGCTCTAGAGCATGTGTGTGTGTGTGTGTGTGTGCGCACGCGTGCAGTGAACATGGGTGCTGTGTCTCAGTGTATGTAGTGGATGGTGGGTGCTGTGCATTAGTGAAATGCATGTGGATGGTGTGTGTGCGTGTGTGAGTGTGTGTGTGTGCAGTGAAAATGGGTGCTGTGTGTAGTGGAATGCATGTGGATGGTGTGAAGTGTGTGTGTGTGTGTGTGGTATATGTAGCGAGTGGGCACGGGTGCTCTGTGCCACATGCATGTGGATGAGTGGACTGTGGTGTGAATGTACGTGCACGCTTAGTCTTTGAGTGTGTGTGCTGGCACAGTAGTGGATGTGGGGGGTGTGGCATGTATGCGAATGTGCAGTGTACATGGGTTTTTATGTGGGGTGCGTGCACGTGTGTGGAATGTGATGCGTGTGTGTATGTGGTGTGTGTGTCTCTAGGATGAGTGTCTCCAATGTCTGAGTCTGGGTGGTCTGGAGGGGACCCAGTGCATGTGTGTGTACGTGTGTGTGCGTGTGTGTGTGCATGTGTATGTGTACGCATGTGCATGTGTGTGTGTGTGTGTGTGTGTGTGTGGCTCTGCTCTCCCGGGTGCTGTGGCCCCAGGTTTCCGTGTGAGCCTCTGACGGGGCGCCAGTGCAGGGTCGGGGCCGGGTCTCCGCAGGGAGGTCAGGGCTGGCGCTGCCCCTCCTGGCACACAGCGGCTGCTCGGGCAGCACCCCCGGACGTGTCCACGGTGACTGTCGGTGCCTGCAGTGCCCGAGGCCGGGGTCACGCCTGGGCGCTAGACGCCCGGGTGTGGACTGTGTGCCAGGTCGGTCAGGCGCCCAGGCGGCGTCAGCGCCCCGTGGCGGGCGGGAACGGGAGCGCGGCTCAGGCTGAGGCAGGGAGTGAAGATACCCCGGGGCTGGGTTTGGAGCCTCGTCATTTCCGAGAACTTCCTGCTTCCCGCCTGACTCCGGAGTCACGCCGGGCAGAACACGGATCCCAACCCGCCCGCCGGCGTCTCCGGCAGGAGGGGGCCCGGCCGGGCGGCCTCGGCTCTCACGGGCGTCTGGGGCTGCTGGGCCCGGGTGCCACGGGGTCGCCTCCAGGGCTCGGCCAGGGGCAGCGGGGAGGGGCCTGGGCTGAGGATCAGGTCCTGGGCCCCTCCCGTGCCGGACACTCCGTGGGGTGGGCAGCGCTGACCACGTGACTCGGCCAGGCCTCGCGCTCGGCCAGTGGGAGGCTCGCGGCCCCTCGGCGCTCCTGGGCCCTGGGCGGCGGCACAGCCTGTGTGCTCCACCGGGGGACAGGCCGCCCCGCCCACAGTGCTCGGCGTCCTGGAGGGATCCCAGCAGGGGCCGCCCACCCGCCGCCCCGTCCGTCCAGCCCACCCAGACAGGCACGGCAGGGCCGGCGCGGGGGGGGCGTGGCCACTCGCTCCCTCTAAAGCCAACACGGTTTCTGCCTCTCCGTGCTCTGGCCCAGGGGGGCCCGGGGGACCCTGTGTGGCGCCGGGGACCAGATGAGGTCACCCTGCCCACGGGTCAGCTCCCGGCCCCCCGGGCTTCCTCTCTTTCCCTTTGGGCTTGGGGCCACACTGGCGGTGCTCTGGGACTACTCCCGGCTCTGTGCTCGGGGCCCCTCGTGCGGAGCTGGGCCCAGCCTGGGTCGGGTTCACGGAGGCCAGAGCCCTGCCCGCTGCACTGCCGGCCCCGGCCCGCGAGTGCCGCTCTTTAATCAAGACGAGAAGCATCGGGCGCAGACGGGCCGCCCGCTTACTGGGAAGGATGTTGGGGTATCGGTTTTTCTCTCGGTTCTCCTCTCTGTTGGCCACGTCAAACGTCCCCTGCATGTGTCCCGATGGCAGCGACTGGAGAGAGAGAAGAACGAGCGGTCACGCCCTCACTTTGGCTCGGCTGACAGTGCCTGCCCTGGGCTCAGCACAAAGTGCTCGCATAGGACTCACATCACAGTGCTCGCCCGGGGCTCAGATCACAGTGCCCACTGGGTCTGCACCCTGGCTTTGGGGAGGCCATGCCCAGCAGGCAGAGCTGAGGCTCTGCCAGGCAGTGCTGGACCCCCGGGAGAGGACCCTGCGCCTCTCCCGCCCACTCGTCAGAACTGTCTCTTGCTGACCTCCTAGGCTGACCCACACATGACAATGGAGCCATGGTCTAGAACCTTCTCTGTGTCCACACTCAGCGCTCTTGGAGCTCAGCACCGAAACTCCAGAGGAGGCACCGGAGGCCTTTGGGTCAGCGAGGCCACACTGTCCGCACCGCGGGGGCCCCGGGGGCCCAGGCACGGGCCCAGCCTCCCCTCTGACCCGAGAGCACACGGGGACAACAGAGCCGAGGAAACGCCAGCCACCCTCCCTGGGGTCGGGCTGCGGCCCAGGCACCGGACACGGCCGCTCCGGGCTGCTCGAGCCTCCGCCCCCACGGCCTCCACCACAGCCTCCACCCTCAGGCAAGGCAGCCCCGGGCCGCGGCTGCCCAGGTCAGCCCTGCAGTGGGCGCCGCCGGACCCTGCCGGGCGTCTGTCTGTCCTGGGCGACGGCTGTGGGCCCACATCCTGCACACGCAGGCGCACGCTCACACACCCACACCCCACACAGACACAGCCCCTAGCCACGCACACACTCACACCAGACACACCATCCTCACACACAGACACACTCCAGCCTCACACACACACCTCACACCCCACACATCACACACACACTCCACCCTCACACACACACCCTCACACCCCCCCCCCACACACCATCCTCATACACAGACACACTCCAGCCTCACACACACACCTCACACCCCACACACACACTCCACCCTCACACACACACCCTCACACCCCCCCCACACACCATCCTCATACACAGACACACTCCAGCCTCACACACAACCCCACACCCCACACATCACACACACACACCATCCTCACACACAACCCCACACCCCACACCTTCACACACACACACCCCACACACACACTCCACCCTCACACACACCCTCACACCCCACACATCACACACACCACACACATCACACACACACTCCACCCTCACACACACACCCTCACACCCCCCCACACACACACCATCCTCACACACAGACACGCTCCAGCCTCACACACAACCCCACACCCCACACATCACACACACACACCATCCTCACACACAACCCCACACCCCACACCTTCACACACACACACACCACACAGACACACTCCACCCTCACACACACCCTCACACCCCACACATCACACACACACACACACTCCACCTTCACACACACAACCCCACACCTTCACACACTGCACCACTCTCATCCATGCACAACACTCACACACATACCACATCCCCACATTCACGCACGGTCCCAGAGCAACACCGACAAGTAACACCCTCACACCCACACATCCACACACTGCACCCAACACCCTCACACATCCACACCCTGACAAAACACCCACACAAGACCCACACAGACTCAAACACTCAGACAACACCCTCGCACCCAAGATCTTTACACAATCATGCCTCAGACACACAACTTAACTCACACACACAAGACCCTCACACGCCTTCACACTCCCTTCATATGCACACCCAACAGCCTCACACCCACACCCAACACCCTCACACCCACACCCAACAGCCTCACACCCACACCCAACAGCCTCACACACACACAACACCCTCACACGTGCACACACAACACCTCCCAACTCGACACCTCACACACCAAGCTCCAGGTCCCTTGATCCTCCCGCGCAGGCCGGCAGAAGTGGCCTGGGGAGGAGCAGAGGGCAGGGGTGCGGCCCCAGGGCACGGGAGGCTCTGTTCCGGCGGGGCTGTCGGCGCCCTGCCAGGCTCTCCCTCGCCCTGGGCGGGCCGGGCCGGCGAGACCTAACAGGCTGCTGGCAGGTCCCGCTCAGGCCCCGAGGGCGGAGGCCCGGCCAGGCCCGTCATGGCTGACGTCCCAAGCTCGGGTGGGAGGAAGCGGCCGCAGGGGACCCGGCGGAGTCCCGAGTTATTCTGGAGACAGAATCAACTTCCCCTGCGAGGCGCGAGGTTGCACAACTCCGCTCCGGAGCGGCTTTCACTCTGACCTCATTTCTCCAACGGGGCCACAGCTGGCAGGGGCTGCGGGAGGCAGCTGGGCCGGAGGGGGGAGTGGGCGGCCCCCGAGACGCGGCCCCTCCGTGTGGTGTGCGCCCGGGAACTTGCCCCGGGCCGTCACGGCGTCCCTGCTGCCCGAGTCTCCCGCTGGGGCCCTGGCATGGACACAGGCCCCGTCCCCACTGACGGCATCTCCCGGACACGGGATGTGGACTCGGGCCCAGAGCCCCGAGCGGTCAGCCCGCCTGCCGGCACTGCCCCCTGCCATGCCCAACACCCAGCACACGGCCACGCGCAACCGATGGGGTTCACGAAACAGACTCAACCCACCGACGGCAAAGCCCAAGAACGTCTGACTGCTGGCCACTCACCCGGCACCCACCCGGCAGCCGCCCACCCGACCTCCACTCACCTGCTTTATCCGTTTACCTACCCACCCTCCAGCTACGGTCCCACCCACCCGTCCATCCTGCCAGCCACCCACGCTCTCACCCACCCAAACTATCATTCCACCTGTATAGCCAGTGACGCTTTTAATTACCCACCCACCCACCCATCCATCCATCCATCCATCCATCCATCCATCCATCCATCCATCCACCCACCCATCCACACATCCATCCATCCATCCATCCATCCACTCATCCACCCATCCATCCATCCATCCATCCATCCATCCATCCATCCATCCATCCATCCATCCACTCATCCATCCATCCATCCATCCATCCATCCATCCATCCATCCACCCACCCATCCACCCACCCATCCACCCATCCATCCATCCATCCATCCACTCATCCACCCATCCACCCATCCATCCATCCATCCATCCATCCACACATCCATCTATCCATCCATCCATCCACTCATCCACCCATCCATCCATCCATCCATCCATCCACCCACCCATCCACCCACCCATCCATCCACCCACCCACCACCCATCCATCCTTCCATCCACCCATCCATCCATCCATCCACCCATCCATCCATCCATCCATCCGCCACACATTCATCTATGCTTCTACCCACCCGACACCATCCATTCTCCCACCCACCCACCCATCCTTCCATCTGTGTCCCTTCACTCATCCGTCATCCCTCTATCCACGTATCTGTGCTCTTCACGATTTGTGTGACACTGAATAGAAAGCTGACAACAGAAGGCAGAGTGTCCCAAATGCGGAAAATGAGCTACAGAGAGCGCAGTGTCACTAAGGCACGTCCGTGCTTTCTGTCAGGAGCAGAACCCGCGGGCAGGTCCCCCAGTCCCGGCGGGCAGGTCCCCCAGACCCCGGCGGGCAGGTCCCCCAGACCCCAGCGGGCAGGTCCCAGACCCCGGCGGGCAGGTCCCCAGACCCCGGCGGGCAGGTCCCCAGACCCCGGCGGGCAGGTCCCCCAGACCCCAGCGGGCAGGTCCCAGACCCCGGCGGGCAGGTCCCCAGACCCCGGCGGGCAGGTCCCCAGACCCCGGCGGGTAGGTCCCAGACCCTGGCGGGCAGGCCCCCAGTCCCGGCGGCCCCGAGCCGACTCACGTTGAACTCCTCGCGGAAGAGCTTGCCGTCGTCGGCGGAGCGCAGGCGGATCTCCTCCTCCAGGAGCCCCAGCGGGATGGGGAAGTACTTCCTGGGCCCCGATGGGGAGCTGCTGAGGAGCAGCACCCGCTGCTGCTCTGCAGGGCCGGGGGGAGCGTCACCCACGTCCCTCGCGTGACCCCCGAGGGGGTGCCTCACGCTGCCGAGTCGGGGCCGCCTGCCCCCTCGCCCCACGCCCACCCTCGGCCCCCACGGCCCCGCACTCCTGGCTCCGCTCAGGAGGAGACGGGACCCCGGGTGGGCTGCAGCCCCCGGCAGGGAGGGGCCGGGAGCGAGGGTGCTCACACCCGCCCTGGGGTGTCCTGCCCCCTGCAGCCAGGGAGACAGGGCTGCCCCGGGCGGGGGTGGGACAGGGCTGCAGGGGGTCCCCTGTGTGTGTGCGTGTGTGCGCGTGAGTGTGTGCATGTGTGTGCATGTGTGTGAATGTGCATGCGTGTGCATATATGTGCGTGCATGTGTGTGTGCGTGTGTTTGCATGTGTGTGCGTGTGCGTATGTGTGTGAGCGTGTGCGTGGAGGGGTAAAGGCAGAGCTGCTGGGTGTGTCTTCCGAGACTGCAGGGGCGGGGAGTGTCCTGGCCAGGTCTGTGTGGCCCCCAGGCCCAGGGCCTGTCCCCACCTGTGCAGCCGGGAACCCGCCCCAGGGGGCTCAGCAGAGCCACCGATGGCCAGGAGCGAGGGTGGGCGGGCACAGGGCAGGGGGCGGCCGGATGCCCCCTGCGCCCGCCTGGGTGTCGGGAGGACGTGGCCCCGGGGCAGCAGGGCCTCTGCCTCACGCCTGCCCCTTTCCGGGCCCCTCAGCCGAGGCCTCGGGGGCAGGACAGGGCAGGGGCCTGTGGGCAGGGCAGGGGCCAGGAGCCGCGGCCCGACCAGAGCCCGGGGGGGCACGGCCCCGACGGCAGCGGGGGGCGCCGCCCGCCCGCCCACTCACCCTGCTCCTCCAGGATCCCGTTGGGCAGCTTCTTGTCGCCGGCGCTGACCACGGCCTTCCTGTGCTTCCGGAACCTTGGGGACACACTGGGTGAGGCCGCGGCAGGGCCGCCCCCCGCCCAGCCCCGGCCCTACCCACCAGGTGAGCCGGGAGAAGCTCTTCCTGCTGCTCATGGCTGAGCCGCGCCACTGCCGCTCGCGCTCGCGCCCCCCCCACCCCGCCGGCCACACCCGCGGCGGGCGGGCCCACGTCGCTTCCTCCCGGCCTGTCGGGGCGTGTCGGACACTCCTACCTGCAGCAGTAGGCGGCGGGGGGCAGTGCCAGGGCACACAGCAGCAGCGGCAGCAGCAGCCAGGCCAGCGGCGGCAGGGGGGCGCCGGGCTCCGGGGGGCCTGCGGGCAGACGGAGGGGGGGGGGTCCGGGTCTGCCCACGAGGCCCCGACAGTGCGCGGCAGCCACCCCTGCCCGCGGCGGCCGCCCTCCCGGCCACAAGGCCCTGGGCAGTCTGGCCGTGCCCACCGCGGCCTCCGCCCGTGCGGGCCCCGCTGGACAGAGCCCCAGGCGGTGCCTCGGGCCCAGCGCTGGGCGCTTGGGAGGCAGGAGGGCAGGGCTGGCCCCGGGCCTCACGGGGTCGTGCAGACCCTGGCGTCCGTCCCGGGTACCGGCCTCCCCCCGCCCCTCCCAGCCGAGACTCCGCCTGGGACCCCGGCCTGGCCTGGCCCTGGGAGGCTGGTGACGGGCATCACTGCCTCCGGGAGCACTGCCAAGCCCACCTCCTCGCGGGCATCCACACGCTCGCCCCAGTGTGACCCCTCGTGGTCCGACGGCCCAGGTCCCGGGGGCAGAGGCAGCCTGCTGGGTCCTGTGCCACATCCTGTCTCCCAGCCTTCCCAGCACGCCTGCTCCAGGGTGCCCCCGAAGGCACCCTCCTCCAGGAAGGCCCCCTTGGATGCTGCCTGCCCTCCTGTCCCAGGGGAGCCCCTTAAAGTGACCCTGGGCTCCAGGCACCAGGTCTGGCCTGAGCCCGTCCGCTCCCTCCACGTGCCGGAGCACTGACCCTGGCCCTCAGCTTGCCCCGAGCTCCCGCCATCCGCCACCCCCCTCCCCTGCAGCTGCTCTCCGCCTGTCGCCTCCTCCCTGCGGGAGCGCAAACAGGCGTGGGGAGTCCACCGGGGACTGTGGTCACAGGTGCTTCCCCGCGCTGGACGGTCCGCCCTGGGCCAGAGGGAGGCTGGAGCAAGAGTGAGTGGACACCAGCCACGCCCGATCCCTGGTCCACACGCAAAGTCCCCTCCCCGCGTGACGTCAGACCCCGCCGCCTCTCTCAGCCCCGGCCTGGTCGTCCACCCGCCCGCCCCCCCACCCCCCCCGGTCGTCCACCCGCCTGCCCCCACCCCCGGTCGTCCACCCACCTGGCGTCTCCTCCCTCTTCTCGCCTTCTCCCAGCTCCCCCCTCAGCACGCGCCGTCCCCGGCCCAGCCCCAGGCTCGCCCGACTCTGAGGAGCGTCAGCACGGCTGGTGACCCACATCGGCGCGCTGGAGTCTGGGCGAGGTGCCGCCCGCTCCTGCCCACCTCGCCCCTGCCCGCTACCCGCCCGCCGCACTCGCTGGAGGCACAGCCAGAGATCTCTGTCCGGGCGAGGCCACGGCGGGTTTGCCTCCTTCCTCTCCCAGCCCTCGTCCAGCACTGCTGCCCCCCCGCCCGTCTCCCCGAGGGTCTCCTCCGCAGGGGTGGGGGCACCCCCACGCCCCCCCTCGCCACCTCCACTCTCCCTGGCGGGAGCGGGAGCTCAGGGGCGGGAGGGGCAGGGCCAGCGCCTCCCTCTGTGCTGCCTCAGCCGGAGGACCCCCCACCCCCACCCCTGCGCCGCCGGACGCTCAGCCCTGCCCCCCCTCGGCGCAGGCTCACCCCCTTGGCCCCGTGTCTGGAGACCTTTGCTGCCGGACAGGAGCCTCGGGGTAGGGGAGGAGAGGGTGACGCGCCCCAGGCCGCGCTGGCCGCCGAGAGGACACCCTCAGTGCAGGGCTGACCCAGGGCACCTCGGATGCCCAGCAGAGCCCACCGTCACCGCTTCCAACGGTGGGGAAACTGAGGCATGCAGGCAAGGGGAGATTGGTGAGGGGGCTCAGGGGAGAAGGAGATGAGGAGCACTCCAGTGCCCCGCCTCTGCTCTGCCTGCTCCTGCCCTGCCCCTCCTCCCCCTGCTTCCTCCCCCTCCTCCCCTCCTGCTCCTCTGACCTGACCCCTCCTTCATCCCCCTGCTCCTCCTCCTCCCCCCTCCTGCTCCTCTGACCCTCCCTCCTCCCCCTGCTCCCCCCTCCTCCCCTTCTGCTCCTCTGACCCTCCCTCCTCCCCCTGCCCCTCCTCCCCTCCTGCTCCTCTGACACTCCCTCTCCCCCTGCTCCTCCTCCTCCTCCTGCTCCCCCTCCTCCCCTCCTGCTCCTCTGACCCTCCCTCCTCCCCCTGCTCCCCCTCCTCCCCTCCTGCTCCTCTGACCCTCCCTCCTCCCCCCTGCCCCTCCTCCCCTCCTGCTCCTCTGACCCTCCCTCATCCCCCCTTCTCCTCCTCCTGCTCCTGCTCCCCTCCTCCCCTCCTGCTCCTCTGACCCTCCCTCCTCCCCCTGCCCCTCCTCCCCCTCCTCCCCTCCTGCTCCTCTGACCCTCCCTCATCCCCCTGCTCCTCCTCCTCCTCCTGCTCCCCCTCCTCCCCTCCTGCTCCCCCTCCTCCCCTCCTGCTCCCCCCTCCTCCCCCTCCTGCTCCTCCCCTCTCGTGGAATCGCACATGCCCCGCGCACGTGAAGTCCCGCTCCAGGGCAGCCGCAGATCCGTGCCGAGGGCACCAGGGTCTGGTCTGGGGACGTTTCCCGCCCAGCTGTGGGCGCTGCCCGAGCTCCCTGGGCACCCGTGTCCCAGCCTGGGCTGCCCGCGTGGGGACCCGCGGCTGGAGCTTGGCGGCACCGACACTCCCTCTCCGGGCATCAGAGGTGGAGGGTGAGACCGGCCCGTCGCCGCCCGTCCGGCTCCCGACTCCCGACTCCCCGAGGCCCGGGTGTGCCTGCCCCGGGGACCTGCACGCGCCCGGGGGACGTCCCCGCGCGTCTCTGCTGGCCCCCGGGCCGTGCAGGGGGGCCTCCCTGTGCTGCTGCTGGCTCGGGCTGGGGGTCTGCGGGAGGCCACGTGCTCGCCAGGGCATCCCGTCCCAGACCCCACCGGTCCATCCCCCCCCAGGGAGTCCCTGGGGTCAGAAGGGCCTTACCTGAGGTGCCGGGGGTCCAGCTGCCGTTGGCCGTGCTGGTCTCGTTCCCGCCGAGGGCCCTGGCGAGCGGCAAGCCAAGGCCGGCCAGCAGGAGCGGGGAGATGGGCTCCATGGTGGGCCTGCGGGGGCACGGCCGGCTCAGAGCTGCCCGCGGGGACACGCCCGCCCCCCGCGCCCGGCCACCCTGCCATCCGCGGGGTCCCTGACGGGTGCAGGCCCAGCTGGGGGGCCCGTTCGGCCGTAGCTGGTCACGGAGCGGGCAGCGGGCCACGTGGGGCTCACGCCAGGAAGTGGTGACGCGGCTCCCACGCGCCCGGCCCGTGGCCACCAGCGCCCGGCCAGGGCTCCCGGTTTCCTTCCGGGCTCGTCTGCTCTGGGGGCTTGGGGGGGCCCTGAGGGCTGGCCGCGAGGGACACGGGGCCTCAGCCAAGACTGGGCCCGTCCCGCCCAGCACCTGCCCGAGGGGAGGGTCCCGAGATGGCGGGGGGGGCGGGGTCTGGCCCATCTGCCCAGGTCCCACCTCCGACTCTCCGCCCCCAGCACCTGTCCATCCCCCAGCGCTGACCCCGTCCAGGCGCTGACCTGGGGGGCCTGAAGCCCAGCCTGTGCCTGCCTGCGCCCAGCAGGGGTCTCCTACCCGAGTCTCCCACCCTGCAGACCCGTCACCCTCCCGGGGCGTCTCCAGCCCAATCCCGAGCCCGGGGGCCTCCCGCAGCCTCTCCCGCTCCCCAGGCCCCCTGCACCCACCCCTTCCCGCAGGGGAGCAGACACCGAGGCCGGACCCACAGCCCCCGCCTGGCACCCGAGACCCCGGCACCACGTGGTCGGAGCACCAAGGTCTGTGCGGACAGTGCGGGCAGCCCGCGGGCGAGGCCCCCGGGTGCTCGCAGGCAGGGGTGGGTGGGGCAGGGTCTGTCTGGGGAGTGGGGGAGCCAGTGCAACCGGGAGTCCGGGGCGCGTGCCCTGCCCCCTGCAGCCCCCATAGCCCCAGGCACGACCAGGGGCCTGTGCTCCGAGCCCGGACCCCAGAGGGGGACCCCGGGGTCTCTGTGCCCCTCTCCCTCCCGCTGCCCCACCCCCCCTCACCTCCCAGCACCGGGCACTGGGACGCACAGGTCATCACCCGTTCTGCAGTTCTGCACCTGGCCTGCAGGGGGCGCTGGCCACAGCCTGAGGGGGGAGTCAGCACTCGAATACAGGACCGAGGAAGGAGAGGGGAGAGGGCCTCAACCCGCACCCGCAGCTCTGGGACATGCAGCACCAAGGAGCCGTTTAATGTTTTAGAACATTTGGGGCCCCCAGAGGTGCTCAGGAGGCCCGAGAGCTGGGGTCCGTGCGGGCTCGAAGCCCCTGACACCCACCCCAGCCCCATCTCACGACTTTGCTCCCGTGAGGGGCGGGGTCAGCCCATGACCCACCCAGGGGCCCCGGCAACCTCAGGGCTGTCCCCGCAGGAGCAGGCAGGCGACAGCGCCCCCTGGGGGCGGCGGGGCGTGGAGCAGGCGCGGCCCGGCTGGGAGCTGACCTGGGTGACCCTCGGGTCAGTGGGGACCCCCGCGGCTCAGGCCCTCCCTGGAATCTGCTCCTGCTGCTGCAGAGGCTCCCGGATGTCGGGGACCCTGGGGTCACCCCGGAACCCGCAGTCGCCTCTGCGGCCCGTGTGGACGGGGTGTGGACGCCCTTTGCCCTTGGGAAGTGGGACTTTCACCTGCACTGACCAGGCCAACAGGGGTGGGGCGGCCAGCACGGGCCATGCCGGGGCTCTGGGGAGCCCAGTTCTCAGGGCACCTCTCCCGGGACCCGGCTCCCTCGGCCCCTGGGGTGGGTGCGGGGGGCTCTGGTCTTCACCGCGGGGGACACAGGCGCCCGTCTCCAGCTGCCTCCTCTGGGCAGGGCGCTGGAGGCGAGGCCGGGGGGGGGGGTCCAGCCCCCAGCGCGAGGGCCACCCGTTCCCCTCCCGAGGTGCCGTTTCTGGGCCGGCTTCTCCCCAGTCCCGTCGGACGGACGGACGGACGCCGAGCTGACGGGCCCAGGGGCGGGACATCAGGGAGGGGGGAGGCCACGAGGCCACGCCGGGGGCGACACCAGTAGACTGACTCCCGGGTCACTCGGAGAAGCTCCGGGATCAGGGCGGGAGGCCGCTGGGATCCCGTTTCCCGACAGGGGTGTAGACGGAGGGTGCAAACACCGCAGTGTGGACGCCACGGACCGAAGGTCACTCTAGCTCCTGACCTGGGGGTGACGGGCACCCAGCCCTCTGCTCCCGGGAAGCTGGGGGTCCCGCCCGTGTCTGGGCGGAGTGTGGGGTCTCGGCCCTGGGGTCTGCGCCTGCTGGGCCGAGCCCCAGGTCCCAGGGGTCCCTGCCACCGCGCCTGTACCCGCCGGCCTGGCACCACCGTCCCCACCAGCCGGCAGGTGCTTTGTCATCACCGGCAGGCACTTTGCCTGTCACCGGGAGTATTTACCTGGCACCGGGCGGGCAGCGTCTCACGTGCCACCTGGGAGTATTCTGCCTGTCACCCGGTGGGGGTCTGCCTGCCACCTGCTGAGTATCTGTCACCTGGAGGCGCTCTGCCCGGCAGCTTTGTCACCCGGCAGGATCCTGCCTGTCACGACTGGGAGTTTCACCACCACGGCCGGTGTCAACCTGCCACCTGGAGGCATCTGACCTGTCCCTCTGCTGGAATCTACCTGTCCCCTGAGGGCCTGGCACGTGTCCCCTGGTGGGCCTGTCACGTGTCCCCTGGAGGGCCTGTCACCTGTCCGCTGGAGGGCCTGCCACCTGTCCCCTGGAGGGCCAGCCACCTGTCCCCTGGAGGGCCTGCCACCTGTCCGCTGGAGGGCCTGCCACCTGTCCCCTGGAGGGCCAGCCACCTGTCCCCTGGAGGGCCTGCCACCTGTCCCCTGGAGGGCCTGCCACCTGTCCCCTGGTGGGCCTGCCACCTGTCCCCTGGAGGGCCTGCCACCTGTCCCCTGGTGGGCCTGCCACCTGTCCCCTGGAGGGCCTGCCACCTGTCCCCTGGTGGGCCTGCCACCTGTCCCCTGGAGGGCCTGTCACCTGTCCCCTGGTGGGCCTGCCACCTGTCCCCTGGAGGGCCTGTCACCTGTCCCCTGGAGGGCCTGTCACTTGGTGGGCCTGCCACCTGTCCCCTGGAGGGCCTGTCACCTGTCCCCTGGAGGGCCTGTCATGTGTCCCCTGGAGGGCCTGTCACTTGGTGGGCCTGTCACGTGTCCCTTGGAGGGCCTGTCACCTGTCCCCTGGAGGGCACTCCACCTACCACCTGTCACTGCTCAGGGCCAGGCCCAGGAAGCGGTGCTTGGGGCTGGCCCTCTGCAGCTGGGACCCCATGTGGGCTGAAGGGAGAGCCCCCTGCCCGCCCCCTGCCTCCCCGCTGCTCTCTGCTCAGCCCCTGCCCTGTCCGGAGCCCCTGGCCACGCGCGAGTCTGGCTCACCCCCTCTCTTGCCCTCCTGTCCCCGTCTGTCCACCACACTCTGGCCCCGCAGCAAACACCCCCTCGTGTCCTCCGTCCCCGACCGTGTGGGGATCTGAGCCCTGGGGCAGCCTGGACGCTCTGTGCCCGTGTGCAGTGTCCTGGGCACAGGAGGGCCGAAGGTCTTTCTCTGGGAGCCTCCCCTGGCTCCGTCCAAGCTCCTCTGCAGCCCCCTCCCCGCATGGGCACGCCCGTCACCAGCCCCCACCTGGGCACCAACGCCGTGTCTGAGGCAGGGGCAGAAGTTCCGGCAGTTTCCAGAGTCACACGCCCCCACCCCCCAGCGGCGGTGCCACGTGGCCGGGCGTCCTGGCCTGGCCGCAGACACACTAGTCGCGATCCTGCGTCCAGCCTCGCCACCTGGCCACCTGAGCAAGTGCGTGACCGGGGCGCAGCCTGGTCTCGCCTTGCCGGGTGGGCCTGTCCCCCGGGAGAAAGAGGGGCCTGGGCGTACCCCCTGCAGACCACCGAGCCGGGGAGCCGGGACCCCGCGTCTCTGGCCCTCTGGAACAGTGCCCCCTCCCCGCTGGCCCCAAGGTGCCCAGGACCCCTGGGTGCCGCCCACCGGGGTCGACCCGCTTCATGCGCCAGCTGCCAGTCACACATGGGCACGCGGGCACCTGCCCACCTCGGCCGACGCACAGCCAGCCCAGGGCTGTGGCACCACGCAGGGCACAGACCGACCAGGGAGGGCGGCGGGGGAGTGCGTAGGGCAGGAAGAGCCCCAGCAGAGTCCCAGCTCATTCATTCATTCACACCGTCTGCTCACTCTCTCCATCACCCCATCACTCACTCACTCCGTCACTCACTCCATCACCCACCCCGTCACCCACCCCGTCACTCACTCCATCACTCACTCACCCCATCACTCACTCACCCCATCACCCACTCTCCCACTCACGCATTATCTCGGTCACTCTCTCACTCAGGCTCTCTCTGACTCATCCATTCACTTATTCCTTAATGGACCTATCCACTCACTCATTCACTCGCCATTCATTTACTCATTCACTGTTTCAATTGTTTGCTTTTTTTTTTTTTTTTTTTGCTTTTTGGGTCATACCCAGCGATGCTCAGGGGTTACTCCTGGCTTTGCACTCAGGAATTACTCCTGGCGATGCTTGGGGGACCATATGGGATGCCGGGGATCGAACCCGGGTCGGCCGCGTGCAAGGCAAACGCCCTACCCGCTGTGCTATCGCTCCGGCCCCAATTGTTTGCTATTTTGCTGACCCAAATAAAGAGAGCAGCACCCTTGGGCACCCGTCAAAGGTGCTCTCTGCCTACCGGGGCATCTCTGGGACGTTTCCCAGCCAGCTCTGCCCGCCAGGCTGACATCTGTCACAGTCCTGTCCCTGTGTATCACCAGCCCAAGTGCACTCAGGGAAGGGGCTGTCCCGGCTGCCCTAGGAGGGACCGTGTGTGCCCTCGTGTCCACCACAACCAGGGGCTGCAGCTCGGCCCTGGGCAGGACACTGTCCCTCGCACCTTGGCGCCTGTGCACAGCCCTGCTTCCACCGGGAAGGCTGGCCTGGTAGGTGAGGTGGCACGGGGCAGCGTTCTCCTTACCGACGCTCTGTTGGCAAACGGCAATCAGCACCACGTAATTAGGGGAATTAGAACGGCGGTGTGGCAGCAAAGCAAAAAGTCACCCTTCGGGAATATTAATCGGCACTCTGCTCTTTAACACAGCACTCACGCCAGTTTCAGGAAACGAGCTGCTCTCACGCGGGAGATGCCACGCACTGACGTGTCTGAGGGACCCCGATCTCGGTGCGGCCGGGCGCCAGGCGTGAGACGCGTGTTTATTCCCCAGCAGGTGCGTCCTCGGCCCGCCAGAGGCAGAAGCAGCAGTTCTGCCCCCGGCGCTGGCCAGAGACGCGTCCTCAGCGAGTCCCCTGCCCAGGGAGGCCGGGCGGCGTGGCTGGTGCCCCACTGGGGCTGGCACCAAGCACAGGAAGTTGGTGTCCCGCGCGGATTCCGGGACCCAGGTCCTGGCGCTGCCTTTGGGAACAGGCGGGGGCAGCCACGAAGCCTGTCCCCGCCCGGGGACTGGGCAGTGGGAGACGCCCCGGGGTGTGCAGGGGTGACCCGGGTCTCCCGAGGCCGGGGCGGGGCGGGATTGCCGGGGCCTGTCCACCCCTCACCCCCAGGACCGACGTGGCCTCAGGGGACAGCGGGAGGACTTGGGACCCATTTCCGGGCAGCCGCTGCGGGTGGGGCCTGTCCAGGAGACCCTGTACCCGGGGGTGGGCTCCTTCGTGGAGTGCTCGCAGGACCCACAGCTGGGCTCCAGCCCACCGGGCACCCCCCACGCCCCCCGCAGTGCTCACACACACAGAGGGCCTGGTGTGAGGAGGGAGCCCAGAGGAGGGCACGGATGCTCACGACGGGGGTCTCGAAGCAGGACACGGGGGCGGGACGGCGTGTGCACACGTGTGCTGGGCGGGTAGCTGTGCGCATGCGGCAGAGGAACCGCTGCAGTCCCGCCGGTGACCAGCAGGTGGCGCTGCAGGGAAAGCCAGAGTACCTGCCTTGCACCCGCTGGCCCCTCGCGTGCACCCCTGGCCCTCGCCAGGGGTCCCCCAGGGTGTAGTGCTCGCACTCGCCCCCAAGGCCGGCTCCACCAGAGCCAGCGTGTGCTCCCCTGCGCCCCCCAGCTCTGGGTGGCTGAGTAGGGGCCGGCCGGTGGGCACTCCATCTGACCCCCCCCCCCCCCCCCCGCCCAGCCCAGGGTCTCACAGCCCGTCCCTGGGACCAGGAAGCCCAGCCCAGCCCGACGCTGCCCTCAAGCCTGACAGGAACAGCAGGGGGGTGCGGGGCCCCCGGCTCTGCCACAGCAGCTTCTCCGGATAGTGGCCGGCAGGGGGGCGTCCAGCCCGCTACAGGGGTGTCCAGGCAGGAAGTCGCCCAGGGCGTGAGTTTCTGACCGGCTCACCACAGGCCTTTGGTAAGTCAAACAGCAACAGCTAGGGTTAAAGCTCCAGCGTCCAGGGAGATGAGACCCAGCGAGGGGGAGGAGGGGAAGGAGAGGGAGGAGGGGGAGGAGGAAGAGAGGAGGGAAGGAGAGGGAGGAGGGAGAGCAGGAGGGGGAGGAGGAGGAGGAGGAGGAGAGGAGGGGAAGGAGAGGGAGGAGGGGGAGCAGGAGGGGGAGGAGGAGGAGGAGAGGAGGGGAAGGAGAGGGAGGAGGGAGAGCAGGAGGGGGAGGAGAAGGAGGAGGAGAGGAGGGGAAGGAGAGGGAGGAGGGAGAGGAGGAGGAGGAGGACGGGGGAGGAGGAGGAGAGGAAGGGAAGGAGAGGGAGGAGGGAGAGCAGGAGGGGGAGGAGTAGGAGGAGGGGGAGGAGGAGGGAGAGGAGGGGAGAGGAGGCAGGGCAGGGCCAGGGTGACAGGGGAGGGGCGGGACAGCAGACCGCCCGTCCCGGCAAGGGCTCAGGGAGGGGGCGGGGCGCCCCCAGGCCACCCACAGCCATCCAGCTCCGGCCACTGGCCCCTGTCCATGGTCCGCACTGCTGGGACAGCGGCCGTGGAGGGTAGAGCCGGCCTCTGCCTCCAGCCCCGGGACCTGCCGGGACCCCTGCACTGTCCTGGGGCAGGCCTGTCGGCCCTGCCCGCCCCAGCCCCCACAGCGGGGGTGTCGGGCCTCTCCCCCTGCCTCCGGAACCGCTGGCCTGGCTCGCGGGCGTGGGGACAGAGCTGGAGGCCCGGAGCCCGGAGCCCCCTCTCGCCTCGGCCTGCACACGTCACGGGCCCCTCAGCTGCGTCCCTTAGGGAGCTGCCGGGACGCAGGACCCCCAGACCTGAGCTGCCCCCGAGAACTGAGGGGCCCCAGGAGGTGGGGGCTGGCGTGCTGGCGGCCCCGAGGCCTCGCACCCTGCACCCCGACGAGGGCCGCGGCTGACCAGTGCCACCGCAGTGACCACGCGGGTGTCCGACACGCCGGATCCAGAGGTCTCCTTGGCGCGTGCCCGGCGCTGAAGGGGAGAGCACTGGACCCCGGCACCGCCCGGCGTGGCCCAGAGCCTGGCGCCACGGAACCGCACCCACGGGCCAGCCCTGAGCTACGGGCCTGCTCGTCGAGGGTCCCTGGGGTGGCCCTGAGCCTCCAGCCCAGAGGGGCGCACAGCTCTGCAGAAAGGCCCGGCGGGCAGTGGCCCCAGCGGCCAGCGGGGCAACTTAAACTCGGCCCCTGGCAGCTGCCGGCGTCGGGGGGCCGTGAAGGGGAGCAGAGCACGGCGTGGCCGCACGGGGCCGCAGACGACGGGCCCCAGACACGGGGCCCCTCAGTGCAGGAGCCGGCACCCACCACCCAGGGCAGGGCGGGCAGGCACAGGCTGGCCCACGCGCGACCGACAGACAGACAGGACAGCCGGACACTGTGGGCTCAGTAAGGGCCACCCGGCCTCGCGTGCCCTGGACACGGGGGGTGGCACACGGTCCCCCGCGACACGGCGGGAGCTGAGGTGTGGGCGCCGGGTCACGGTGATCTCCGCCGTGGAAAGGGCAGCGGCCAGAGATGGCCGGACGGGGGGCTGGGGCTGGGGCGGCCGCGATGGGGAGAGCCCAGTGCTCCCTCCCTCCCTCCCTCTTTCTCCTCCCTCCCCTCCCTCTCTCCCTCTCTCCTTTCTCCCTCCCTCCCTCCTTCTCTCCCTCCCTCCTTCCTTCTCCCCCTCTCCCCTCCCTGCTCCCCCTCCCCTCCCTCCCTCCTCTCCCTCTCTCCCTTTCTTCTCCCTCCCTCCCTCCTTCTCTCCCTCCCTCCTTCCTCTCCCCCTCTCCCTCCTGCTCCCTCCCTCCCTCCCTCCCTCTCTCCCTCTCTCCTTTCTCCCTCCCTCCCTCCTTCTCTCCCTCCCTCCCTCCTTCTCCCCCTCTCCCTCCTGCTCCCTCCCTCCCTCCCTCCCTCTCTCCTCCTCTCCCTCCCTCCCTTCTTCTCTACCTCTGTCCCTCTCTCCTTCCCTCCCTTCTTCTCCCCTCTCCTCTCTCTCTCTTTCTCTCTCCCCCTTTCTCTCCCTCTCTCCCTCCTGCTCAGTCCCTCCCTCCCTCTCTTTCTCTCCCTTTCCCCTCTCCTCCCTCTTTCTCTCCCTCCCTTTCTCTCCATCTCTCTCCCTCTCTCTTTCCATATCTCTCCTTCTCTCTCCCTCTTCTCTTCTCTCCCTCTCTTTCCCCTTCTCTCTCTCCCTTTCTCCTCAATCTCTCTCTCCCTCCCTCTCCGTCTCTCCCTCTCTCTCTCTCCATCTCTCTCCCTCCCCTTCTCTCCCTCTCTTTCTCTCCATCTCTCTCCCTCTCCCCCTCTCTCTCCCTCCCTCCCCTCTCCTCGCTCTGCCCCCCCATCTCTCTGTGGAGACCCGCAGGCCCAGGCAGGGCAGCACCCAGACACAAGGCACAGTCGGGCGGGCTCGGGGCAGACGGGGGAGGTGCGGGCAGGGCTCAGATGCCCAGAGGGTGCCAAGGTGGCCGCGGCCAGACAGGAAAGCACAGGGACAGAGTGGGGGGCTGGGCCAGGAGAGGGCAGGCGCTCAGGGTCGGGCGGCTGGTGAGGACGCAGGCCAGAGGGAGAGGCCCGGACACCGGGGAGGGACCCAGACCCTCCCCTTGTCCGTATAAACTCTGGCTTCCACCCCCCGGGCTCTGTGTGCGAGTCCCAGCCACTCAGGACGCCCAGCGCAGGGAAGGCTGGTCCCAGGCTGCCGGCAGAGGCCCGGGGCCCGGGGGCTGCTGCCGGACCCCCAGGAGCCCCCAGGAGCCCCCAGGAATCCCGAGGGGCTTCTCCGGACCACGCCCCTCCCCCGCCCTCCGCTCTGACTCTCCCAGGCTGGCAGGAGCCCCGGCCTGTGTCTGCGCTGGGCTGACAGGATGGTGGGGTGTGCGGGACCCTCCCCTCCCCGGGGTGGCTCTGGGGCTGCGTCCCACCCTCGCCCGCTCCTCCCGGTGCCGCCAGGGTGGCCGCGACAGACGGCGGAGAACAGGACTGGCTGCGGGCTCGTACACTCACCACCTAGTGGCTCCCGCTTATTTTTATTGCTTCACTTTCTGATCAGGTTTCACTGCCCCATGCTGCAGGTCTGGGCACCGAGTGCCCTCCCGGAGATGGACGGTCCTCACGGCCAGTGGCCAGACCGCCCCTCCTCCGCCCTGCCCCGGGAGCCATCCAGACTTTGCAGGTGTCTCGGTTTTCCTGGCTTTCTGCATTCCGCACCGAGGGCCCGTCTGGTCACGCGTGTCCACAGGGCTAGTACTTTAAACGCGTCAGGAGAGAATCTAAAGTTTGTTTCCTGCAGCCCAGCTGGCTCTGGCCTGCTTCCAGGAACACGCGTGACCACACGAGGGCAACGGCACCGTCAGGAGCGAGCCTGCACCCTGGGGGCCCGCGGGGAGGACGGGGCCACCTGAGCGGGGACGAGTCTCCCGGCCACTCCCAGGGGGCACGAGGCAAAGCCAGGCCGGTGCAGCCCTGCCGCCACATGGGAGAGACAGTGCTCACGCCTGGGCCGTCCCTGCCTGCGGAGGGCTCCCTGGCCGCATCCACGTGCCGCGCAGGGCCAGGAACTGGGAGACACACGCACACAGACACACACGCACGCATATGCACACACACATACACGTGGACACATACATGTATACACACATGCACAGGCATACATGCACACGTGGACACACAGACACATGCACACGTACATGCACATGCGAACACATGCACATACCATCATGGGCACGGCATACACAGCAGACCATTTGCTCACACGCGCAGAGCACACATGCACAGTACACTCATGTACACACACAACACGTGTGCCACATGCACCACTCATGTACACACACACACAACACGTGTGCCACATGCACCACTCATGTACACACACAACACGTGTGCCACATGCACCACTCATGTACACACACGTGTGCCACATGCACCACTCATATACACACACGTGTGCCACATGCACCCACACTCACGCGCAGGCGCACACAGTCCCCAGAGACCCTGCCTTAGAGGCGACACAGCGCCGTCCCCTCCCTGCTCCCAGTGTGGCACGGGCAGGGGTGCGGGGCCGGGCGGGCGGGAGCCGGGCCGGGCAGGCCAGCTCGGGCGGCGGCGGCCGGAGACTCTGCCCGTCCACCCGTCCCGTTGGTGCCTTTCGCTCTCTGCCGCGCGGGAGCCTTGGAAGCCGCCACCCACCCACGGCCTCTCCGCGCGGCCAACACGCCCCCCAGTGCTCGGCTGCTGCCACGGTTGCCATGGCGGCAGCACACGTGTCCCCTGAGGTCCTGGCACACGCCAGCACCAGGCGTGATGCTCAGCTGCAGGCCCTGTAGAGGCCCCGCCAGGGCCCCCCTGCCCCATCCAGCCCGGGGAACAGCCCCCGCGGGCCGCACGCCCGAGTCTCAGGCTCAGGAGCACCCACGGGGTGCGGCGTGGTGGCCAGTCCAGCCGCCCGCGCCGAGGGTGGACACCGGTATCGTGTCCACACACACAGTTCAGCCTGGGGCCTCTGCGGGGTCCGGCTTGGGGCAGAAACACACAATGACCTTAGCCTGCGACTCAAGGCCACGGGCACTCGGCGCCTGGCCCGGAGCCGGGCTGCGGGGGTGGGGGTGTCCGCAGGCCTCCCGTCGTGGCCCTGATGGCGGCAGCGTCTCCTTGGCCCCCTCGAAGCCCGCACACGTCTGCTTGCACGGACACGTGGGGCTCGGCTGCGATGCTGGGGGCAGTTCTGGCTGCAAATGGTTTTCCCGGGAGCCAGGGAGGGCTCCCAGCACAGTGCTCCTCTCAGGAGGGGAGAGATGACCTGCTCGGGCTCAGAGGCTGCGCCTCAGAAAGCAGGGGGGTGACTAAAGGCAGGTGCCGGGAGGGGCGCGCCTACGCCAGCCCCCACGCTCCGCCAGCCTCCGCTCTGGGCGCTCTGGGGCGCTCTGGTGCCCGGCAGCCTTTGGCTTTGCTCTGAGCTCCCTCCCCTCCTCCCCCCTCTTCCCTCTCCCTCCTCTCCCTCCCTCTCTCTCTCCCTCTCTCTCCCTCCCTCCTCTCCCTCTATCTCTCTCCCTCCCTCTCCCTCCATCTCTCTCCCTCCCTCTCCCTCCATCTCTCTCCCTCCCTCTCCCTCCCTCTCCCTCCCTCCCTCTCCCTCTCTCTCTCTCTCCCCCTCCCTCTCTCTCTCCCTCCCTCTCCCTCCACCGCTCTTCCCTCTCTCCTTCCTCTTCCTCTCTCTCCCCCCCTCTCCCTCTCCTTCTCTCTCTCCTCCCCCCCACCCCCTCTTTCTCTCTCTCCCGCCGTCCTCCCCTCTCTGTCTCTGTGTCCTTCCCCAGCGCCATGAAGCCCGGCCAGGCCTGAAGCTGAGAAGGTTTGTTGTTTCGGGGTCCGGGAAAGTCTGCCGGGAAGAATGCGGCGGGGGCCGGCGGCGGCTGAATAGACGCGCTCTCGCGACACCCACTCCCCAGCCGAAGGAGCTGTGACATTTGCAGCGAGTCCCAGCCCCCGGGCCGGGAGCGGAGCCTGCTGTCGTGAGTGAGGGCAAGCGTGCAGGGCTGGAGGCTGCGGGCACCGCCTTCTTGCCCCTCCCCCTGCGCGGGAGAGAAGAGTTTTGGGCAGAGTCTGGGCGAGGCCAGAAGGGTGGGTGGAGCGGTGGGTCCTGACGCCTCCCCAGACGGGACCCCCCCGGGCCCCGCACTGCATAGTGGGCGCGGGTTCACTGACTGGAGGACGGCCTGGCCCCCGCACTGCATGGCAGGCGCAGCTCCCCGTGGGAAGTGCTCACTTTGGCGCCGGGCTGAACTCCCGGAAGGTTCTGTTACCGAACCTGGAGGTGGGAAGTGCCTGCACGGGCCTGTCCCTCAGGACGGAGACGGGGACGCACTTTCCCCTCAGGCCAGCATGGGCAGGCAGCACCACCCCCGCCCGCGGCACGGTGCCCCTTGGCCTGGCACGCAGAGGGCGTCTGGCTGTGTGACGGTGGGCAGGAAGCAGGCAGAGCCCGTGTTGCCAAGGAACAGAGCTTGGGGCGGGGACTCAGAGGGAAGCGCCTCCCTCCCAGGAGCGGGGCGCCACTCGCTGCTCGGCCCACGTGCCAGGGCACGCCTGCCACCACGCACAGCAAAGTGCACGGCCTCGGCTCCCGGCAACGGGAGGCCACGACAGGCACCTCCCCGAGCAACCACGCTCTCCCGTCAGGCCGGCTGTGGAGCTCGGGGCCGGACCTGAAGGAGGGTCTCGGCACCACGCTATGGCTAGGAACAGGCGTCAGGCCCCTCAGGGGTCTAGGAACAGGCGTCAGGGCCCCTCAGGGGTCTAGGAACAGGCGTCAGGGCCCCTCAGGGGCCTAGGAACAGGCGTCAGGGCCCTCAGGGGTCTAGGAACAGGCGTCAGGACCCTCAGGGGTCTAGGAACAGGCGTCAGGACCCTCAGGGGTCTAGGAACAGGCGTCAGGGCCCTCAGGGGTCTAGGAACAGGCGTCAGGCCCCTCAGGGTCTAGGAACAGGCGTCAGGGCCCTCAGGGGTCTAGGAACAGGCATCAGGCCCCTCAGGGGTCTAGAAACAGGCATCAGGACCCTCAGGGGTCTAGAAACAGGCATTGAGACCCCTCCAGAGGTCTAGGAACAGGCCCCTCCCCCAGGCGCGTGCCCGGCCTCTGGGACACCACACACGGGTCCCGACAGGCGCACCCACGCCGGCTGACCACCACCCTCAGGTCCCGCCTGCCCAGCAGAGCCAGAGCACGGCCACCCCGGCTGGCCCCAGGACCCTGCCCACGGCCACGCTCCCGCCTCCCGGGCCCTGGACGCTGCCACACACCGGAGACGGGTCCTGTGAGTGGCGTGAGTGCGTTCAAGCCCAGGGAGCACCGGGGGTTTCTCTCCGGGCCGAGCGTCCGGCTGGAGTCACCTGGATCTGACGGCGGCAGAGCCCCCTGCACGCCCCGCCCCACCCCCGCCTGGCTGGACAGAGATGCGGCTGGAGAACAGGCCAGCACCGCCTTCCTGCTGGACCTGCCTCCCAGAGAAGGCCACGGATGCCGGGCGTGGGCTCCGGACCCGGACCCCGGTCATCTTTTCTTTTCTCTTTTTTTTAATTGAATCACCACGTGAAAAGTTACAAAGACCTCAGCCCTACAGTGCTCAACCCCCCATCCCTGCACCAGTGCCCATGTCCCACCGCCAGGAACCCCAGTACCCCCCACCCCAGCCCCGCCCCCCCTGTGTAGCTGATCATTTTCACTTTCCCTTTACTTTGATTACGTTCAACGCTTCAACATGAAACTCACTATTATTACTTGGAGTTTCCCCCCGGAATCGAACCTGCTGGAAAGGCAGCATTCGACAGTTTGTTTTCCCTGCTGGGAATGGAGAGATACGAGGTTTTGGATTTCTGTATTTTGGTAACTAGGTCCAGGGAGATCTCTGCCAAGAATCGCATCACTGCAAGCTCGGACCTCTGTTTAGTTGGGCCTTATAAGATGGTGGTGGCCACGCCGGAAAGGAAGAGCCGAGAGAGAGAGAAAGAGAGAGGGAGAGAGAGAGAGAGAGAGAGAGAGAGAGAGAGAGAGAGAGAGGGGGGGGGGGGGCGGCAGGGGCCGTGGCTCAGTTCACAGTCCGGAGGCGTTTCTGCAAGGCGCTGCGGGTAGTGAGATGGCCTCTGGGATCAGGGGCGCTCAGCAACGGGGGGGCCGCTCGTGTGCGGCCGCTCAGATTACATCTGGGCGGAGAGCGGTGCCAGAAAGCTTTTCTTGGAGGTCCTGACCTTGATCTTGACCCAGGCCCTGAGCAGGGTCCTGACCCGATTCTGGTGCCGGGTGCCCGCTGGGCTCAGTCCGCCCTCAGAGCCGGCTGGGGTGTCTCCTGCACCTCCCCACTTGGCGCATGCGGCCAGGCCCCCCATTACCGGAAGGAGGGGGGCCAGCTAAAGCAGAGCCTGGGGCCCAAGAGAGAGCACAGTGGTTAGCACACGTGTCTGCACGCGCCTGACCCCACGTGGTTCCTGCTCATCACGGTACAGCCCTGAGGCCCCACAGCCCCCGGGGGTGTCCTGAGTCTCCCTGGCACCACAGCCTAGCAGCACCCCCCCACCCGCCCTCTCACTGCTTCTCTCTGAGGGCTGCAGGGAGGGGCCCACCCCGAGGGGCGCCAGCACAGACGCCAGGCGCTACTAACTGGCACCCAGCACCTCCGCCCAGGGACCTGGGGATGGCCAGAAGCCCAGACCTCGCAGCGCCTGGGGCGGGCCAGACTCAGTCCCACTGCACCTGCGGGGGGGGTGTGCAGACAGGAGGGGCTGAGGCGACCCTGAGGGCAGGCGGGCGACTCAGGCTCGGGGCCACCAACCTCCCACGGGGCTGCCAAGTGCCACAGATTTGCAGCAACACGAAAAACATGCTTGGGACAGACCACTGGCCTCCCAAGGACACCAGCAGGCGTGGCGCGTGGGGGCGCTGGGGGGACGGTGGCCCCCGGGACGCCCGGCCGAGGCTGCAGGACGCGGCCTGTCCCTTCCGAGCCCGGGGTTACTCAGATTCTATCAAAACATTTTTTTTCTAAAGGAAGCATGACTTCATCCTCGGAGGAAGAAAACATCCCTCGATGGGCCGTGAATCACTCATTAGAAATTAAATAAATCCACCCACACCGGGAACAGCAGGACAGAAATGTGGTCCTGGCTCTGCGTGGGGAAGCGGCAGCCGGCCCGGCTCAGGGACGCCCAGGGCCGCGCCTCGGGCTGGCCCGGCCCACGCCGGCCAGAAGGCCCCGGGCGGCACTGGCGTCCAGGCCTCTGGGGAAGCAGCCGCCCGGCCCGGCCTCACGCGGCCCCGGGGGACATGGGCGGGGAGAGCCCCAGAGTTTAAATTACTTTGTTTCTGCTCAAAAGCCGGATCCCGAGGGTCCTGGCTCGAGGGCCCCATCGAGGCAGCACGGGGGCCACGGGGGCCGTGGGCATGGAGGACCCCGGGGCGGACGAGGGCCACGCGGAGCCAGGGGACGCCCCAACAGCCCCCGGCCCCAGGATGGACAGAGCGGGGCGGAGGGAAGCCTGGCCAGTGTGTGCGGGAGAGCAGGGGCTGGGCCTGGTCAGCAGCTGGGCCGGGACACGGCATGGCGCGAGGGCCCGGAGCCAGCCGAGGCCCAGAACATCCTTCCCGGGCAGCCAGTCACCCAGCGCGGCAGCCGCGCGGGCCGGGCCCCAGGCCTCTCGCACGGAAACTGCCAAGTGCCATTTGCCCGCTGTGGGTGTTTTCATTCCCGTTAGTTCCGGCAGGTCTGCCCAGCCCTTTGCTCGTGATGAACCACAACCCGCAGCCTGTCTGTGTGTGTGAGTGTGTGTGTGTGTGTGTGTGTGTGTCTGTTTTTGATGCTCAGGAGTTACTCCTGGCTCTACATTCCCCAACGCTCGCGCATGTGTGTTCATGTGGTGTGTGTGTATGTGTGTGTGCGTGTTTGCACGGGTGTGTATGTGTGTGTGTGTGTGTGTGTGTTTGATACTGAGGAGTTACTCCTGGCTTTACATCCCCTGAGGCTCACACGTGTGTGTGCATGTGGTGTGTGTATGTGTGTGAGTGTTTGCACAGGTGTGTATGTGTGTGTGTGTGTTTGATGCTTAGGAGTTACTCCTGGCTCTATACTCCCCCTGGCATGTGTGTGCCGCGTGCGTGTGTGTGTGTGTGTGTGCACAGGTGTCTGTGTGAGTATGTGTGTGCGTGTGTGTGTTTGATACTCAGGAATTACTCCTGGCTCTACAGTCCTCCTGCCATGTGTGTGCTGTGTGTGTGCATGTGTGCACACGTGTGTATGTCTGTGTGTGTGCATGTGTGTACAGGTGTCTGAGTGTGTATGTGTATGTGCATGTGTGCACAGGTGTCTGAGTGTGTGTGTGTGTGTGTGTGTGTGTGTGTGTGTGTGTGTTTGATGCCCAGGGCTTCCAGGTCTGGCTCTGCGTTCAGCAGTCACTCCTGGCGATGCTCGGGGGACCAGGTGGGGTGCCCGGGGTCTAACCAGGGTGGGCCACGCCGCAGGCCAACGCCCTCCCGCTGTGCTGTCTCGGGAGCCCCAGGTCTGGCCGTGCCCCCCCCCCCCCCGGGAGAACCCCTTCCCCCGAGCCTGCCTGGCTCTGCTTCCTCAGCCCTTCAGGGTCCGAGCAGACACAGGCCCGGCCCCGGCCCCCGGCACGCTGCCGACATGGCAAAGCGCCATCTTCTGAGACAGGCGCGGGGGCCCTGACAAAACAGGAAGTAGCCCCAGTCCTGCGTGTGTGAAGAATCACTTCCACCAGCCGGCGCTGAAACAACAATTTCTCAGCGGCGGCGGCAGGCGACACTGGCTCAGCGACGGGTGGATTCGTGATCAGGCGCACGAGCGCCGGCCCGGCCCCCACCGCTGCCCCCGCAGCCCCAGCCTACTGGGGTCGGGCAAAGTCAGCGACATGCCCCGGCAGGCTCGATCCCGAGGCTGTCAGCAGCCCACAGGTGGCACCCGTGCCTGGCACAGGCCCTCCTGCGGGCCGGGCAGCAGCTCCAGGGCCCGCGGGGCGGGTTTGGCCCTGCCAGGCCCCGGGGAGCCTCTCCCAGGTCTCCAGCTCTCACGACTCTGTCTACTCCGGGCTGCGAGCAAGCAGCTCCGAGACTTCGCTCCGAAGGACAGTTTTGGAACAGACGGTGGCCCGGTGGCCCACAGCCCGCTGTGAAGGACGTGCGAGCGCTGCCTTCCTCGTCCCCGCTCGGAGGAATCTCTCTGCCCGTCACACCCCGCCCCCCGGGCTCCTGCAAGGTTCTGCTCTGTCCCCCCTGCACGGGGGGTGTCCCCTCAGGGCCTGGTGGCTGATGCGGCCATCTGCTTCCCCAGTGGGAATCACCGCAGAGCCGGGGGGGGGGGGGGAGCCCCGCGCCCAGCCCGCCCGCCCCCTACCCCCCGGCCAGGCGGGCATCTGCCGGGAGCTGCAGAGCACCCAGGGCTGCGACTGAGGATAAAAATAGCCCGAGCGGTAACCGTGGGGTTTCCGGCCGCGGGTTCCCCCAAGCGGGGGCCTGTGGCCCTGAGAGGTGAGACCCCTGAAGTCCTGGGAGACGCCCCCCCGCTCCCTACCCCCATCCCAGAGTGCCGCTGGCCGAGCGGGGCTGGGTTAAAAGGGCTTCCTGAGCCCTAAGTCCCAGATTTCCTGTCCAGGGCGGACCAAGTTGGCTGGGGAGCCGGCGAGGAGGGCTTCCTGCGTGCCCCCACGGGCCTGGTTCCGAGTACGCGGGGACCCCAGGAGGAAGCCACGGGGACTCACTCTCAGGGCAGCTGCAGGTCCCCCCCCCCCCCCCCGTTGCCGCCCCGTTGCCTCGAGCGGCCTGGGCGGGCCCATCTCCTGGGGGTGGGAAAAAGGCTTTTCTGGATCTGCTGTGGGCTGCGTGAGGCGGCGGGCGTGGGCCGCTTCCGCCTCCGCCCGGAGCCATGACTGAGCAGAGGCCTCCCGTGACCAGCCGTGCCCTCGCGCCTGGCCTGCGGGGCTTCTTGCGGGAACGCGGAAACTTCCCGGGAAGTGGCAGGGGGCGGAGGTGGGCGGGCGCGTCCGTCTGTCACCGCCGCGCCAAGGCTCACTTCCAAGCTGCTGTCGGCGTCTCCTGGCAGCCTCTGGCACGGGAACTCTCCTCGCCGGGGGCCCGCAGAAGACGGCCGAGCAGAGGAGGCCGTGACACGCGGTGGGAGGCCGGCGCCCGGGGTCCGGGTCGCTCCTAAGCCAGCACCCTTCGGCTGAGCCCCCTGCTCTGTGATCGGTCCCCGGACCAAGTGTGGCACTCAGTGACACCAGGGGCAGCCTGCACCCGCATAGCTCGCACCAGGGGGCAGAATCGGGGGCCGCCGGGCAGAGGGGACCCGCCTGGGGGCCAGGCACCGCCGCAGCCACGGCAGAAAGCGGGCTGGAACTCCCGCGACCCCGTCTGTCCACGCTGGCAGCCCTGGAGTGTCCTCTCCTCCGGGCGGCAGGAGCACTGGGCAGCGGGCAGTACCCCTCGGGGAGATCCTGCAGAGGCCGCCGGAGCCGGAGCAAGCAGTGAGGGTGGAACTCGCTGACACCTGATTCCCGATTCTCAAGTTCCGGCGTCTCCCGTGGGTCCATGTGGTGGGGACCCGCCGGGACGAGCACCTCCTCGGTGGGCATCGCTCCCGACCCCATCTAGGTCTCAGGGAACACCCGGACGGGGCGTCTGGTCAGCGCAGCTCGGCGCGGGGCAGGGCTCGAGGGCAGGAGGGGGCAGTGCCGTCAGCAGGGACCCGGGCGGGTGTGCAGGAAGGGGCTCGTCCATCTGTCTGTCCCTGCCGGCCGGGCAGGGGCACCAGCACCCAGCCGGGCCCCTTTACACACGCGGGCGAGGCCCAGACCCACACGCCAGCAGGAAGTGAGGACCCCGGGGAGGACATCGGACACTCACCACGGGCACCCCAGCCCCCCGCCCGTCCTCACTGACCAGAAGCGACTCTCCAACACTGCGAGGCGACTAAACTTCCTGACCGCGAGTCCAGGTCCAGAAATGCCCATGAGTGACCCGCTGCCCTCGGCCCCAAGACCAAGCTGACCGTGTCCCGCTGTCCCCGCCATGGGAGACGCCCCTTCGCACCCTCCCCAGCAGCAGGACCCTGAGAGCGAGGCCCGGCCAGGGCGGGTGCGGCTGCCCGGGGGCTGGGCACCAGGTGCCACAGGAAGCGCGAGGGTGGACGACGCAGGGAGCACGGCCTGCCCCCCCTGCAGGCCTCGGGGGCTGGCGTGGGGGCGAAGCAGCCCTGGGGGTTGCTGACTACGGACCCAGGCGGCAGGTCGGGCCACCCGAAGGCCGGCCCAGCCCGGCAGCGGTCACAGCCTCTGGAGAGGCCTGCGCGGGGCTGACCCCCAAATGCTTCACCCCAGCACGGCACCATGTGGCTCCGATGAACCGGAACCATCCCAGAACCATCATGACCTTTCACCCCGGAACCATCATGACCTTTCACCCCAGAACCATCATGACCTCCTACTCCAGAACCACCGTGACCTCTCACCCCAGAACCACTGTGACCTCTCACTCCAGAACCACCGTGACCTTACACCCCAGAACCACTGTGACCTCTCACCCCAGAACCCTGTGACCTCACACCCCAGAACCACCATGACCTCTTACCCCGGAACCGTCATGACCTCACACCTGGGCTCTGAGCAACATGAGATCGAGGCCCGTGGCGGCCGGGACTCCAGCCCCGACTCATCGCTCCAGGGGCCCCAGTGCTGAGGGGTTCAGAAGTCCGCGTGGTTGAGCACGAACACGCACCCCTCAGCTCGCTGGCCACTGGCCAGCCCTCACCGGGGACTCTGGTCCCAGTGGAACAACCGTCTGGAAACCATGTCACGCAGGCCGACGGGCAGAGGGCACCAGCGACACGCACAGCACGGCAGCCAGGACGCCCCCTGCTGCCCGGCGGCCCAGCTTTCCCCGGGGATGGACAGTCCCAGCAAATGACCAGGCCACCCCCGTAAGCCCAGCTGGAACGTTCACGCCTACAAAGGCGCGGGCCTGCCGCGGGAGCAGGCGGCCAGAGGCCCCACACTGGCCTTCCGGGCTCCCGGGGCACGACCAGGGCTGTGGCACCAGTCAGAGCAGTGGGCACCCACCCCCCGCCTCCCGCCTCCGCCACGCTCACGTGGACTCTGGGCCCTCAGCGCTTCAGGGACCCGCAGCCCAGCCACGGCAGCGGAACCACAGGCCCGCGGGGCTGCTTTCCGGGACACGCGCAGACCCGGCCCAGAGTCCTCCCGAGGGCCGCACTGGGGCCCGAGCCACCCCGGGAAGCAGGTGCACGCGAGAGGCATGTCCACGCGAGAGGCACGTCCACACAAGGCACGTCCACGCAAGGCACGTCCACGCAAGGCATGTCCACGCAAGGCATGTCCACACAAGGCACGTCCACGTGAGAGGCACGTCCACGGGAGAGGCATGTCCACGCAAGGCATGTACACCCGAGAGGCACGTCCACACACCGGCACGTCCACACACTGGCACGTCCACACACTGGCACGCCCACGCGACAGGCACGTCCCACCCACGTGCTCCTCTCCCCAGGGCAGGTGGAAGGAGTGTCCCAGGCGGAGTGCTGGGTGTGTCACAGCTGGGCCCGATTTTAAACGCAAAGAATACCGCCCAAAGCACAACCGCACCCGGCCCTGAACTAAGACGCTGTAAGCAGAGCGAGATCTGACGCGGAGAACACAAACTTCCACGGGAACAGGCTGCCCATCTGGCCGCCGCTCCGGGAAACAATGCGGCTCTGGCAGCCAAGCCCACGTGGCCGCGGCTCTGTTCTGGGGCGGGTGACGGCGACACGGGGAGGGGCTGCAGAGTCTCTACTCACCGCGCGGCGAGGGCTACGGCCTGCAAGGGAAAGAGAGAAGGCGGTTAGTGTGCGGACGGCACGGGGCGGCTCTCGCCACAGCTCCCGGCCCCGGGGGGAGCTTCCCACCCGCAAGGCACGCGCGCGGCGGCTCCCGGCCCCGGCTCCCTGGGGGCTGACACCGCCTCAGGACCCGGTGCTCCGCGCCCAGCCCCTGCCGGTCACCCACGAGGTGCCCCCTGCGCCCCTGCAGAGACAGCCTGGGGGGCCTCGCGTGTCACCACCCTCTGACTTGCTCAAACACGGATGAACCGACACGGCCACGAGTGAAATGGGGGCATCCGGTCGACTTAACGAGCTCTCCAGTCGTCACCTGTAGCTTCCTTCTAGAACATTCTCAGGATCTGCCCACAGGGAGAGCCCAAAGCACCCGGGTCGAGGTGCTTGCTTGCCTCCCAGGGGGCCCAGTTCAGTGCTGGCACCTCATGATGCCTCCACGCCCGGAGCCCTGGGGAGGGGACTGGGCAGCACTTGGAAGCCCCCCGGAAGGCCACTGTCTTGTTAGTGCCCCCCAGCACACACCCCCAGCCGCCAATCTGCTTCCTGCACGGGGGCTCCCGCAGCACGTGGCCCCGTGGCTGGGGGCTTTCGCTTCACGTGGGGTCTGAGGGCCGGGCCCTGGCACAGCCAATCCCACCCGCTGGCACGGACAGGCCTCCCGTCCCCGCGCCCCGCCCAGCGGCAGGCACTGTCCTGGCTGGGCAGGGGGGCTGACGCCCGAGTCTCAGACGGGGCTCGGGGCAGCTGCCTGGGTGGCCCGAGGCTCACGTCGCTGCGGTTTCCCCCGAAATAGAGGCTTCCTGGCCGCGCGCGGTCGGCCCCAGCCCAGGGCAGACGCCGCCCAGCGCTGATTACAAGGCGCAGGGCAGCAGGAGGCTGCAGCAGGGCGGGAGGAAGGGCCCCCCGAGGGGCAGGAAGGGTCTCTGCCTGCGTGGGGACACGGCGCTGAGCAGGAGTGACCCACTGTGAGGCCCCGCGGCTCCCGGCCCCCAGACCCGGGCGGAGGCGGGACGGGAGAGCTGCAGGTTTCCGGGGAGCCGCCCGGGGAAGGCCCGGGAGCACCTCAGGGGACGGAGCGAGGCCCCCAGGAGGCTGCTGACGCCTCTCAGAGGCGCCTGCTCACCTTCAACCCAAGATCCGCAGAGGCCACGCTGGGGGTCCCCGGGAGGAAACGGGCAGGTGGGGAGTCAGCAGGACTCAGGCAGAGACAGCACGGAGGACAGGACCCAGCACGCCGCCAGCACGCGTGTTCACTAAGGGGGCTAAGCCCGGCCAGACGCCAACACACATGTTCACTAAGGGGGCTAAGCCCGGCCAGACGCCAACACGCGTGTACAGAAAGGGGGCTAAGCCTGGCCAGACGCCAGCAAGCGTGTTCAAGTCAGCTGCGCGCTAACGTGGCGGTCTCGCCGTTCAGGCACGGCTGACCGCTGCCCCTGCAAACAGGAAGGCTCTCTGGGCCGGCTCACACCGTTGGCGTGAAACCACAGTGGTCACCATCTGCACAGAGAGCGCCAGAACAGCCCAGCGCCTGCCTCCTGCGTCCTGGGAGCGAGCCGGTGGCCGGCCGGGGGCTCCAGGGTGGCAGCGTGGCCCAAGACGGGCTGGGGTGCGGGACGGGGCTCGCCCCAGAGCTGGGCCTCGGGGTCCTCCAGGGGGGCGTGGGGGGGGAGCTGCTCGAGCAGCGCCTCGGCCTGGGGCGGGGGCTTCCCTTTGGAGACGAGGGCCAGAGCTGGACCCCTCGGCCAGTCCTGCGGGCCGACCCCTCTCTGAGGCCCCCTCCCCTCGCCCCGGGCAAGTGGCCTTTCCTCCCCGGCAGGAAGTGTCTGCTCTGCGCGCCTCTGCTTCCGGGCGCTGCTGGGCCGGGCTCCACAGGACCTCAGCTACGCCGGCGCAGCAGGAAGACGGGCAGAGGCCAGCGGGGCACTCGGAGGCGGTGCACGTCTGTCCCCGCGCTCGGACACGGCCCTCCCCGGGGCCGAGCCGCCCGCTGGGCGAGACCCTGGACAGCCCGGCCGCGCACACGCTCCTGTGTCTGTGTGCAGACAGACGGCAGGCTGCAGGGGCTCGCCGGGCCCGGGCGGGCGGAGGGAGGGAGGGAGGGAGGCACCGTCTCCCTTGGGCGCCCCCGCCCAGGGCAGAGCCGCGCACTGTCCTGCAAACGGGCAGCGGGGTGCAAGGTCCGTGGGCTGCACGTTTGCATCCTTTTTACACGCATGCACAGTCCCACACGGCGACGGTAGCCAGGCGTTCTCTGAAGGGCCGGACTTTGATACAGCGAGGGAGCAGCAATCAAGATCCAACTACTGGGCTGGAGCAATAGCACCCGGGTTCGTTTTCCAACATCCCATAGGGTCCCCCGAGCACCACCAGGAGTAATTCCTGAGTGCACGAGCCAGGAGTAACCCCTGTGCATCGCCGAGTGTGACCCCCCCCAAAAAAAAGCAAAAAAAAAAAAAATCCAACTACCACCAGGCCCGCTGAGCCCCCGCCTGCTTCTCCCTCCTGCCACCGGCCCTTGGGCTCCCCGAGCACGTGGGCAGGGGTCTGAGCAGCGAAAAGCAAGTCACCCATGCCCAGCCAGGGGGCACTCCACCCCAGGACAGCTACCCGGGTGGGGGACCTGCAGAGGAAAGGCCGAGGGCGCCCCCAGAGCAGGGCCGGGGACTCCCGCTCCCTGGGCCGGCCGGTCCAGTGGCAGGTGGGACGGGCAAGTGCACGACGGCCGAGCCCCCGCCTCAGGCTGCCCCGCCAGGCTCTTCCAGGCGGCCGCCAGGCTGTGGGTGGCGCGGGCTAGAGGCGGGGCAGTGGCCCCGGGCGGACAGGCCTCGGCAGGGCTGTGAGCCCACGGAGGGCCCACCTGGCAGCCACCCCCAGGCTGCGCCTGAGAAGTGGGACGCCCACGTGCCGGCGACTCTGAGCAATAGCACACGGGCCGCACGTGAGGGGCCGCTCCCCCCCCCCCCCCCGCCGCCGGGGACCCCTTTTGGATAGGAAACAACGCGAAGGAGCACCAGACGATCCCAGCTGTGCACGCACGAGCCGCCGCCAGCTTCCTGCTAGGACACGGTCTGCGCCGGCGTCTCTCAGCCGGGGCCACCCTGGGGCCACAGGGAGGAGACAGGGCAGAGAACGGCCGCGAGCACTGAGCTGGATTCTTGTCAGCACGGACTGATCTGTCTACACCAGGCCCACCAGCGTGGCTTATCCGTCTACACCAGCACACACTAGTCTGTCTACACCAGCACAGCACAGAATTACCTGTCTACACCATGCGCACGTGTGTGGGTCGCGCTACACGATTCTCAGCAGCTGGGCCTGTGTGTCCGCGCCACGCTCACCGGCCGGAATGAGCGAGGTCCTGCTCACCACGTGGCATTAGCACGGCGGCGTGCGCAGCAGAGGGAGGCCATGCCAACGCCGTGCTCATGGCCTGAGTCTGCACCGACTCTCAGTGCTGAGTGACTGCTCTTCACCCCGAGGCAGGGCCTGGGTCATGGTTGAGAGGACAGACACATGTGACCCACCGGCAAGGGGCAGCCCCGGCCCCCCGTCCTCCACAGAGGCTGCCGGGAGGGAATCCAGGGGCTGCGCCTCTGTGGGATGGACCCATTTTGCAGACGGGAAGACTGAGACCCCTGACCCGGGTCACCTGTACAGGAGTCAGACAAGGCCCAGGAGCTCCCAGGACAGAGCGGGCAGCTCTCGGGACAGGCAGGGGCCTTCCCAGGCGTCAGGGTTTGTGCAGGACCCAGTAACCCTGCACGTTCTCTGCTGGGGTCAGCAGGCCCGGGCCCCTGCAGGCTGGTCCACACGCTGCTTCCTTCTCTCTGCGGAGCTGCCACCAACCCCACGGGGGTCTGAGCACGGAGGCACGTGCTGGGCGGGGATTGGAGCCCCGGAGAGAGAACTGGAAGGTTCTCCCACCTCCCGGAGGGTCCAGAGCGCCTTGGGCCAGAGAGCAGCAGAGCGGGCCACAGCAACGGGACAGCAGGAGGGCGCTCTCGTAGCACACGACCGGCCCAGGTTCAAGCCGCAGCACCACAAGAGTCCTCCGAGCTGCCAGGAGTGATCACTGAGCACAGGGCCAGGAGTACCGCCAGGCATGGCCCAGACCCACCCACCAACCAAGGGCCGCAGTGACGGGGCTGGTCCACAGGCAGCCTCGGGCCGCGGGGCTCCCCCAGACTCACGGGCCGGACCCCGGGAGTCCCGTGTCCACCCACCCAGGGGGACCCCGGCTCTGCTGGGCGGGGGAGGGGCGGCAGCCTTATGCCTCCACCCAGGTTTCCACCCGAGGAATAAGGGACACCAGGACTGTCCTCTCGGACCCGCCAGAGCAGGGGGTCGGGTCCACGGACACGCTGGGGAAACGCACGGCCCGCGGCTGCCCTTGTCCTCAGGGGCCGTGCTGGGCCGACGCCCCCTGACCCCGTCCTTACTGCGACCCGTGTGACAGGCGCCTCCAGGCCCCTGATGAGGCCCCTCCCCCCGGCCCCTCCCACCTCTTCTTCCCTGGTGCTCCCAGTTCCCGCCGCAGCTTCCTGCTGATGCGGTAAACTGAGTCACGCTCAGCCTTGTGCTGAGACGTGGTTGGGCCAATTCCCTTCCCGCTCGGGGGCCTGGTCTGAGACGGGGCCCCCCCGGGGAGCCTGGGCTTCCTGCGGGAAAGGGCCGGGTCCAGCTGCGCGAGGCCTCCTGCTTCCCTCCCGGCCTGTGGGTAGGGGGCGCGGGGAGCAGGGGGCGGGGCGCGGGGAAGCAGGGGGCGGGGCACGGGGAGCAGGGGGCGGGGCGCAGAGGGTGGGGGGGCACGGGGGAGCAGGGGGCGGGGTGCGGGGGTCAGGGGCGGGGCTCAGGGGTGAGGGGGCGGGGCGCAGAGGGTGGGGGGGCGCGGGGGGTCAGGGGACGGGGCGCGGGGAGCAGGGGCGGGGCGCGGGGAGCAGGGGGCGGGGCGCGGGGGTCAGGGGACGGGGCGCGGGGAGCAGGGGGCGGGGCGCAGGGCACAGGGGGCAGCACTGCGGAGCTGCCTCGGGGGCGGGGATGTGCTCGCCTCCCTCTGAGCCTGGACACGGTGTCCACTCACTCGGAGCAGAGCCGGCCCGGCTCCGGACCCCCTGTGTGTGGGGGGCCGCAGAGTGCCCCGAGCTCGTCCCCCCACGTTCCTGCCGCTGAGGCCGCTCTCATCTTCTGGGCGAGCCCCTCAGGCCCAGTGTCCAGCTGCAGCTGGCCGTGGAGGGAGAGACCAGCGCTGTCCTGACACTCGGCAGCCACTGCAGAGGGCTGGGGCGGGGCGAAGGCCCCAGCAGCCCGGGGGGCTCTGCTGGCCGAGCCGCTGGACCCTGGGACTACTCAGGAGGACCCCCAGGAGGGAAGGAAACTCTGCCCCGCCTCCCACCCAGAATGAGCACTATTTGAGTGAACCGAGACGGGAGTTACTGCCAATCCCCCGGCCGTGGCAGGGAGCGGCCAAAAGCAGCACGTGGCTGGTGCGCAGGACGGCTCACAGCATGGTCACGAAAGTGGCCACGGTCAGGGGACCCGGAAGTCACACTCGGCCGACGGGTGGGCTGGGCGGGCCATGAGGAGCAGGAAGGGCAGGGGAGGGAGTCGGACCCACCGCCAGAGCCCGGACGGTCCAGCCGGGGAGGGTGAAGCACAGAGGCAGGACGGTCTCCGGACCCCCCTGCACCCCCTCCTCCAGCCTCAGGACACGGGGACCCCACCCCGCCCCCGCCTGGCAGCTCCGTCCCCTTCCATAGGGACCAGCACCCAGTGCTTGTGCGTTTCTCTGTGTGTGACGCCTCCCACTCCTCCCACTTTGGGGCGCTTTTTGTTTTTGTTTTGGGTCACACCCGGCGATGCTCAGGGTTGTACAGGAATCGCTCCTGGCGGTGCCCAGGGGACCCTACGGGATGCCGGGGATGGAACCGGGGCGGCCGCGTGCAAGGCCCACTCCCTCCTGCGCAATGGCTCCGGCCCCTCCGTCTTGTTCCCGGGGCCTTTGCCGCCTGAGGGCGCCCGGCAGAGCTGCGGTGGCAGCAGGCGGCTGTCGTGGCCTGTCCTGGGCACACAGGCCCCCGGAGGCAGGGCCGGGCCGGCGGCACCTTCGGTGGGGACCTGCCACCCAGTTTCGCAGACGCCGGCACCAGCTCACGGTCCACAGCGTGCCGCTCGCGCCCTGCCGTGCCCGCGGCAGCTGTTCCCAGCCCGGGCGGGTGTGGGTGGGCACGCACGGCCCTGAAGGCCAGCACTGCCGCCGGCGCCCGCCGCGCTGGGAGAGGCGGCACTTGAAACCATCCGCCCGGCTTCAGATCTGCTGTCTTCCCTGCGGGGGGCCCGTCGTGCGCGAGGCCGGGGCAGCGCGGGCCAGCGGCTGGGTCGGGCCCGGCAGCCTCTCCCCGGAGGGGGCGTTTGATCTGTCTCACTACACAGAACTCTCTGCCGCCCTTTGCACCCGACTCGTCTCCCCGGGGCTGGTCCCGCTGGCTCTAGCGCCAGCCTCTCTGCAGAGCCGGGCTCCACCCTCCGCTCGGCACCTCCCGGCCTGTCCCCTCAAAGACCCCCGAGCCCCGGGGGGCCGGCGTGTGCTCCTGCCAGGCCCTGTCCTTGCCGCCCTCCCGAGTGGCTCCTTCTCTGAGCCTCGGCCTGGAGCTGGTGCCCGAGGGGCAGGTGCCCCTGAGGCCGCCCCTGAGGCCGCCCCTGCCCGGAGGTGGCCACTGAGGACGAGGCGCAGACACTCCCCCGAGAGCAGCCGTGAGCCTGAGCTTCCTGCCTCCTCCAGCCGGAACCTCTTCGCTGTACGAACCGACCTGGTGCCGCCAGCAGCCCGAGGCCTGCAGCGGCTGGACCCCACGAGGCCCGCTGGGCGGCGCTGGGCTGAGACCCGCGTACATACTTGGGCATCCCGCAAAGGCGCCTGAAGGTGGCCGAGGGGACGACGTGGGGCCCCCTCGGGGACAGGGCGACCTCGCCTCACCTGGTGGGGGCAAATCTCGAGAACGAGAGGCCTGGGCCGCCCACGTGCTCAGGAAGTGAGAGGCTCACGGAATGTTCTGGAAATGACAGGAAAGGGCTCCCCGGCTTGGCGCAGAGCTCTCCATGGGGGGCCGTTTGCCAGCTGCAAAGGGGCTGGCGCTCGTCCTGCACCTGCTGGTCGGGTCTGCGGTGACCAGAGGCCCCGGGGCGGCTGCGGGATGGCCCGGGGTGGGGGGTCTCAGCAGGGATGGGTGTGAGGGCAGCGGGGCCCCTCCTGGGGGCGCACACGGGAAGCGTCAGGAACAGACAGAGCAAGAGCGACGTCACTCCTGGTGGTCCCCGGGAAGAGGCGGCCGGGGCCGGAGGGGAGGAGACCCAAGGTGAGGGGCTGGGGTGCGCGGGGTGGGGGGGCAGCTGAGCCCGGGATGCACTCGCGTGGCTTGGCCACGCCCGGGGAAGTGACAGCAGGAACCAGGCCTGTCCCCCCCGCTCTGCCCCGCACCCTCGGGTCTGCGTCCCTGACGCCCTGCACGGGCTGGCAGGCGGAGAACCCGCGAGACAGACGCACTGGCTCTCCCGTGGGCCGGGGGGGCCTCCTCGGGGAATCGCCACCCCAGGTCTGGGCCAAGCTGAGTTTTCGGGGATCCACCCGGCAGGCCGCGGGCGGGGGCCGCTGCCGGGACGAGCACCTGATCCCCCCAGCTCCGATGGCCGCATCGGCCCTCGCCGCGCCCTCCCCCGCACCAGAACAGAGCAGCATTCATGCGCAAACAACACGGCTTTATAGCGAAAATATGCAGGCTCGGCTGCGACCAAAGTGGCCACTGGGAAGGTCACGCGGGCTCAGGGCTGCCTCAGAGGCCGCTCGGGGCCACTGGGCCCTGGTCAGCCGCGTCCCCGAGTGAGGGCTGAGCCGGGAGGGGGCGGGGCGGTGGGTCCGCAGTTGCCAGTCACGGGGGTTCTCCAGGGCCCACCTGCCTCTCGGGGAGCCACGGGGCAGGAGGCAGCTCGCTCGGGAGCCCGGGCCCCGGGAGCGGTGACTGAGCCCTGCCCCAGGGCCAGCAGGGCCCGGCAGAGGTCAGGGCCAGAGAGGGCAGGGTCAGAAACGCAGGAGAGCCCTGCAGACAGGTCCCGGGGACAGATGTGCCCACAGGTCCCGGGGACAGATGTGCCCACACGCGGGGCTGGGCCCTGCCAGGCCCTGAGGGGCAGGAGGGGCGTGTGCCCACTCAGACCTGCCACCCCGCCCCGGGCCCCGCCCCTCTGGGCTGTGGCTGCGGGGCTGCCCCTGCCCCGCCCGCTGCGGCCGCCCCCTGAGATGCACCTGGCGTGACCCTCGTGGCCCGGAGCAGCGCCAGGCCTGGGGTCCCGGAGGCCCGAACACACTGTCGGGGTCTGCCCTCCCGGTCTGAGGCACCGGGCACTCGCTGTCCACGCGCCTCAACTGGCCTCACAGACACGGGTCCCGCGGGGGAGCGTCCCGCCCGCCTGCCGCTGCTCCGGGCAGGGCTGAGGGCACAGGCCCACCGCCTGCCCAGGCTCCCGAGGGCCCGTCCCCGCGCCCAGCTCCCCTCCCCGGGTGGACACGAGTCTGCAGCGCCCCCCACCCCTGGCCGGCCAGGTGCACACGCGCGCGGAGAGGACACAGGCCCATCTGCTGGACACCGGACGCCAGCACGGCCGCGGACACCAGTGGCCGAGCACCGGCCTGTCAGCCTACGGCCCAGGGTCAGCCCTTCTGCCCGCTTGTTCCAAGGCCCCACCAGAGCGCCAGAGGGGAGACGGCCAAGCCTCCGCCGTGGCTGGCCGGGCCGTCACGGACCCACCAGGCCAGCCGCACCTCGCCGCGCCCGCACACTTGCCCCTGGGCCTGCAAGCCAGGGCGCCTCAGAGTCGGCCTCAGCAAAGTGCTGCTGCTCCCGGGACAGTGCTCCCGCCAGTCCTGGCTGGAGGGGAGCCAGGGCCGCCCCATGACCGGGACCTCCCACAGCCAGCCCAGGAGCCCGCGAGGCCAGGGGCAGTCACCAGAGAGGAAGGGGCTGGGGGGGGGCGGGTGCGGACCCCGCGTGAGGGCCCAGCAGCCTTGGCCTTGAGCGTCGCCATTCTCCAGTTCCCGGAGCTCCCGCGTGCTGGACAACTCGCACACAAGGTCACTCAGCAGGGGAGCAGCCGTGGCTGCCCCTCCGGCCCCAGACCAGAGGGACCCGTGTCCAGCAGCCGCCCGCAGAGGCCGCCCGCGTCGCCGCTGCTCTGTTTGCCTCCAGGCGTATTTATTTGACAATAATTTCCTGGTTTTTAACCCTCTGAATCTCCATTCGCATGTGATCTCTTCTTGGGGGGCTCGGGGCGCGGCTCGGGGCCTTCCTGGGGGGGCCCTGGGTCTGCAGGCGGGTGAGCTCAGGCTGGGCGTGCTGGCCCGGCCTCCCCCGGCCCTGGCCTCCTCCAAGAGGTGCTGGCCTGGCTGGTGACCAGCTGCCCCGCGTGGGCGGGCTGGGGACGCCCCCAGGCTCCCGCTGTGGGGAGGGGGCCTGGAGGGGGCAGCTCGCTTTCCGGAGCCGGGGGTGGGGAGTGGCCGGGGACTTTATCTACTTGCAAAAGATCCGTCCACCTTGGTCGGGAGGCAAAAGCCTGGCGAGCTCCGAGGAAAGTCCCACGGCCCCCAAGGCCACGGCACGGTCAGGGGGACACGTGAGCACACGCGGGGCCTGTGTGGTGCCTGGCACACACGTGTCGGGGCCCCGTCACAGGCCTTCCCCAGTCACACAGGCCACTCGGACCCAGGCAGTGCTGCGGCCACAGGCGCCACTCACGGCCTGGGACAGGGGAGCAAGGGCGGGGCCTCGCGCATGCAAGGGCCTTGGAGCCGCCCCCCAGCCCCCCAAACACCCACCCCACATCCCCTGCTGCTCTGTTGCCCCGGAAACCTGGCCTGGCTCTCCTGGGCTCTGACAGCGACTGGAGACCTTCTGGGGATTTCTGTGAGAATGAGGACGTCCACCCGCCTGCAGGGGGCCAGCGCTGGCCTCAGAGGCAGCCCCCTGCCGACTCCCAGACATCGGCAGCCCCCCCGCCCTCCCCAGACACCGGCAGGACAAGGGTCGTGCGCCCCCGGGCTCGCAGAGCTGCTGGGATGCCGGCTTCACCCCACAAGCTCTGCAGGGGTCTGTCTCTGAGGACCACCCCCCGCCCAAAGGCCCACGGCAGGCCCTGAGGTGCGGGGCCCAGGAGCCCGGGGCAGGCCAGCTGTCCCCGCACAAGGACACGGCCAGGCAGGGCGGCCAGCAGCCCAGCTCGGCCCTCTGGGCCCCTCCCGGCCCAGAGGAGCAGCTAGCGGACGCGCGTGGGCGACAGGCAGACATCCTGAGCAGGCAGGGAAACTGAGGCCGCCCTGACCCGGGACCCCGCGCCCCTCCCCTGGGTGCCGGCCTGCCCGGCAGGGGAGAAGGAGCCGTTGGCAGCCGCCCCCCACCCGCCGCAGCGCCTTTCCGCGGGGAGGTGAATCGATTTCAGGCCTAAAATAGTCCGCGGGGAGAGGGAGAGGCAGCGTGTTTCCATGGGGACGCCGAGGGCCGCTCCTCTGTCTCCAGGGGCCTCCCAGTGCCAAGCCACCCCCCACCCCAGCCCCCAGGCTCCTGGGGAGGATGCACGGGGGGCCGGCAGCCCACGGGCCGGGGAAGCCCCCACACCACGGGCCCAGACCGTCCTGACCTCAGCCGGGGCCCGTGTGGTCCAGCAGCCCGTGTGGACACGCCGCCGTCCCCGGGGCAGGCCCTGACCTTGTGCTCCCGCCCCGAGGGAACCGAGGGAACCGTCACCGCGGGCACAGCCCACAGCCGGGCGCCCGCTGGCCGGGAAAGAAGCAGACGGACGTTCCTTTCACCGAGACGCGAGCCCTCTCGAGGGCGGCGAGAGACGCGGGACACAGGCCTGACCCCGCGGGTCTCCGGGCACGGGCAGGGGCTGGCCAGCTGCAGCCCAGGGCCCTGCCTGTCCCGAGAGTGGCTGGGGGCCGGGGCGGCGCCTGGGTCAGCCTCCTCCAACACGGCCTCCGCGCCCGCTCCTGGCCACGGGGCTCAGCAGGATCCCTGGCGTGGTCACGCTGCGTGGATGCGGGGGACGGGCCTCCCCCCACCCCCAAGGCCACTGCGTCCCGGCCGCCTGCTGAAGGGGCAGCTCTGAGCCTTCCACAGAGCCCCCCTAACCCCCCCGCGGTCAGCCTCTGGCTCGTCCTGACCTTGCCCCTGGCCTGACCCACTCCCCCAAGGCTCACCCCCCCTGTGCTCCCGGGGGCGGGCGGTGGGGGGTGACAGCCCGCACGGATCAGGAGCGGGACCGTGAGCAATTGCGGGGGGGGAGTGAGGCCCGGAGGTGCGGGGCCACCAGACAGGCTGCCCGGGGAGCCCGGCTCTGAGCCCACCAGCCCTCGCGCCCTCTCCTCCGCCCGCGTGACCCTGGCCCAGGCACACCCCGCGGGGAGGCCGGGCGCGGCCCAGCTGCCCAGACCCCTGCCTCACTCTGCTCCCCCAGCTGCAGCGGCCGCAGACGGAACACGGGCTGTCTGGGGACGCCGGGGCCCCAGCTGCACCCCCAGGACAGTGCTCACACCTGCCCCGGGCCGCCCCTGGGGTCCACGTCCCGCCCCTGGACCCACAGCTGTGCTGGGGGCGCCTCCCTGCCGGGCCAGAGCCACGGGACCGCAGCAGGGAGGAAGGTGCAGTCCTGTGCGAGTCGCCCGAACTTCAAGGCCAAGCGACATGGCCTCGTGCCCCCAGCCCAGGAGCAGGAGATGGCGCCCCCCCCTTGAAGGCGCATCTGAGTCGCCCCACACGCCGGGCAGAGACCCCCGCTTCCCTCCCCCTCCCTCCTTCCCACTCTCCTCGTCCTCTTCCCCCTTCTCACCTCCCACCTCCCCCCACCCCTTCTTTCCTCCTCCACTTCCTTCTCCCTCCCCTCCCTGACCACCCCTCCTCCTTCCCTCCTTCCTCTCCCTCCTCTTCCGCTTCCTCCTCCCTCCCTCTCTTCCCTTCTCCTCCTCCCCGTCCACTTTACTCTCCATCCCTCCCCCCTCCCCTTCTCTCCCTCCTCTCCCCCTTCTCTCCCTCCCTCTTTCCCTCCTCTGACCCCCTTCCCTTCCTCCCCCTTCCTCCCACTCTCTCCTCCCTCTGTCCTCACTCTGCTTCCTCTTTCTAGTCTCCCTCCCTCCCTCCCTTCCTCCCTCCCTCCCTCCCTCCTCCCCCCCAGCCCTTCCCCCCTCCCCCCAGCCCAGCCCAGCCCAGCAGTGAGGCTGGGCCTGAGTCTGGGGTGGAGCCTGGGTCCTGCTCAGTGTGGCTCAGGGACGTGAGCTGGGGGCCGAGTGGGACCCCAGGGCACAGTGGCGCTGGGCAGGAGGACAGCCGTGTGCTCCCGAGCTGCCCAGCCCCCCACGCCCCACCTGTGCCGCCCCTGCGAGGTCTGGGCCAGCCCCTGGCGCCTCTCCCGGCCGCCCCGGCCTGCGCACGGCCCCAACAGGCCCACACTGTTCTCCCGCTCCTGCCTCTGCACCCAGAGGCGCGGCGGTGCCAAGGCTGGCAGGCGCGGGCGCAGCTGGGCCCGCTGAATGCAGAGCCGCGTCCACTTGCTGGCAGAGACAAGCACGTCTGTGCCCCCAGGAGCCCACCCAGGGCCGGCCGCGTGGGGGACCCCTGAGATCACAGCGGGGCCTTGAGCAGCTGGCACAGCCCGAATGCACCCCTCTGGCACGGCGGCGGCCCGGGCCCTGTCAGAACGCGCCTGGCGGGCGGCTCTGTGGAGGGCGAGCGAGCCCGGAGACACGGCAGCGCCCCCGGCCCAGACAGGCAGCGATGGGCGGGGCGCACCTGCGCATGCTGCGTGTTATCTGTGTGCAGGTGCTATGTGCGCACGCGCCGTGCCCATGCATATATGTATGAGCTGTGAGTGCCTGCGTGTGCATGTGCACGTGGAGTCATACACCCCAAAGACCAGAGACGTGTTCACTGTGAACCCCGACATCCAGGGAAAGATTCAAACCAACTCTGATCTCCTCAAAAAAAATATAAACATGTGCATGCATGTGCGTGCATGTGTCTGCATGTGTGTCTGTACATGTGAGCATATGTCTGCATGTGTGCACATGTCTGCATTGCTGCATGTGTGAACATGTGTCTGCATGTGTTTGCATGTTTGCATGTGTCCATGTATCTGCATGTGTGCCTGGGTGTGCTTGTGTGTGCGTGTCTGTATGTGTGAGCATGTGTCTGCACGAGTGCTTGCATGTGTGTGTCTGTATGTGTGAGCACGTGTCTATACAAGTCTGCATGCGTGAGCACGTGTCTGCATGTGTGTGCAGACATGCACATGTCTGCATGTGTGAGCACGTGTCTGCATGTGCCAGTGCTATGTGTACACACAGATGTGCAAGAGGCCTCAGGGAGCTGGTGACCTCAGGGGAAGAGGCCCAAGGGCAGCCCCCCGCCCAGACGTGCCTGTGTCCAGGCCGAGGGCTCGGCTCCCTGGCAACAGGAAGTGCTGCGGAGCCTCCGGCAGGCACGGAGGGACACGCTAGATGCCTGGGCACGGGGTTCTGGAAACTTCCCTCCTGGCCCAGCTCAGGGCCAGCTGGTGAGGCGCCCCTCTGGCGTCTCCAGGCCCAGCAGCCCACACGGGGGGAAGTGGCCTCTGGCTGGGCGTCAGCGCCTGGACGCTGCCCTCGCCCCAGCCCGACTCGCCACAGCCTCCCAAGCCCTGCCCAAGGCAGGCAACGACCTTCCAGCCTTTTCTCTGGGGTGTGTGTGGGGGGTTGGCCACACCTGGCGAGGGTCCAGGCCAGCGGGGGACACTGTGGTGGGGGCTCGCCACAGCAAGGTGAGCACCTTCGCCCGCCGACCCGCTCGCCCCTCCCCGCGGTCTCAGGACACCTCAGCACGGGCCCACGGGGAGCGGCCGGGCCCTGTGCCCAGCCTCAGTGCCGGTCTCACACACCCTCCCCAGGGCTGGCGCTGGGAGACTCCCTGGACCCCGCCCACTGAGCCCGTCCCTGGCGAGGGGGTGTCGGCGCTGTGGAAGGGCCCTTCACACCACAGCCCTCCCAGCAGCGCCCGAGGCTGGCGTGAGGCTAAACCACAGCCCAGGGTCCCTGCACACTTCACAGACGACTAGTGGAAAAGTGCTCACACGGGGCCCAAAGGCGGGGGTGCTCTTACACGGGGCAACACCCCAAGGGAGGGCAGGGGGTAAGCGAGCTGCTGTTCAGAGGCGGGACGAGGGGACCCAGCCCCGTCCGCTCCCGCGTCCTGCCGGGGGGACTTGTCCTAGAGGCCCAGTCCAGTTCCACAGAGCTTTCGTTGCCAACTAAACGCAATCCGTCGGCAAAAGCTCTCCCGAGCAGGAACGCCTAGGAGTCCCCAACGCTGAGGGAGAGTCCGTGCCAACTGTCTATAGTCTCCCCCAAGGAAAACGGGAGCAGAAGAAATGCTTCCCAGCTCGTCCTGTGAGACCAGCACTGAGCAAGGGGAGAAATCACAGGCCAGTGTCATGCACGTGTTCTAACGCAAAAACCTTCAACAAAACACTGAAGAGAGACTCCGCAGGGTGGAGGGAAGCTGCACGCAGGGGGCCTGGGTCTGACCCTGACCCTGGAACCAGACGGACACCACCGGGAGTGAGTCCTGAGCCGAGTCAGGAGAGCCTCTGCGCATAGCCGCAAATTGAATGCACTGATGGGTCGAAGACTTACAGATTATGACCAAGTAAGATTTACCCTAGGCAGGCAAGGTTGATTCAACGTTTATAAATCAACCAACGTAATCCATTAACTAGTGCAATCCATTAATTCCATTACATAAGGTAATGAATCCATTCACAATCTACAGAAGAAAACTGGTGTGATCATATCAACAGTCTCAGACGGAACATCTAACAAAATTTAACACACACACACATGACGAAAGCTCTCAGCAAACTAAGAATAGATGGGATATTTCTGTCCGTCATAAAGAATATCTACCCCAAACCCTGTAGCTAAAACCACAGAGGCTTTCTGTGAGACACGAGATGCTGTCGGTATAAGGAACCAGACACAAGTATCTGCCTTCTTTCATCATCCCTCACTAACGCAATAAGACAAGAAAAGGAAACAAAAGGTCCCCCAACTGGGAAGTAAAACATAAACTGTGTTTGCACACATGATAAACTGCCTCTGCAGAAATGCTGCGAGTGTCAAGCAAACAGAAGACTGGAACTCGCGAGCGACGATAGCAATGTCGCAGGAAGGGAGACAATTCCGAAAGAAGCCGGTGGTTTACCGGTAACGAATAAACAGGATTTGAAATTCCAAACAGCAAATGGACTTAGTAACCCCCAAAGAAATTACTTCGATATAAATGTGTGAAAATAAAAAAAAAAAGGGGCTGGAGCGATAGCACAGAGGGTAGGGCGTTTGCCTTGCACACGGCCGACCCGGGTTCGAATCCCAGCATCCCATAGGGTCCCCTGAGCACCGCCAGGGGTGATTCCTGAGTGCATGAGCCAGGAGTAACCCCTGTGCATCTCCAGGTGTGACCCAAAAAGCAAAAAAAAAAAAATGTGGGAACATATGTGTAAGAAATCATCTACAGGAGGAAAACTGCAAATCGAGGATGAATGAGAGCAAAGAACTCAAGCACCTAAACAAACCATGCACGGGTCTGGGCAAGAGAACGCAACGTTGCCAGTCTAGGGATCCCTCCAAACTTGACCCGTAGATGCGGACACAATCGGGTCAACCCCCAGAGCCGTTCTGGGAGCCGCATCCGAGTGAGGCCCGAGCTTCCAGGGTGGAGAGGCCAGAGCAGCCTCCAGGGAGTCCAAGCGGAAAAGCAACGCTGAGAAGACCACCTGGTTTCACCCCTTCCCGCGAAGCTACAGAAGCCCGGAAAGCGTGTCTGGGTGGGAGCGGGACAGAACACAGAGGCCTCGCCCAGACACGCGTAAGCACACACAGCGCTGGGCCGGAGAGACAGCCGTGAGTCGGGAGCTTGCCCTGCATGCACGGGCCCGGCCAGGCCCCAGCAGGGAGTGGACCCCCACGCCCGGGCCCCCAGGAGTGATCCTGAGCTCAGAGTACCAGGTGGGACCCCAGACCAAAGACAAGGACTAGAACTTTGGAAAATAAGAGCACTGCAGCGGGGAAGCTGCTCTTGCCACTAAAGAGCGGGGCCGTGTGGGACGTTCTGCTGGGAAGAGGTAAACGTGGGGCAGAAAGTTCACTGGCCTGAAACGCAGAACCGTCTCATTGACAGGAGAGCGGAGAAGGGGAGCCGGGGACGACCTTGGTTCCGACCCGAGGTCAGACGAAGTCTTTCTGGGTGGAACACTGAGGCGCACGCCCAGAGCCACAGGCGCGGGAAGTCAGGCCCCTCGGGGACTCAGAGCCTCTCCCTAAGCCCCGAGGCCGGCAGCAAGCTTGTGTTCCACCCCAGGACTGTTCCTCTCCTCTCCTAACCAGGGGCCCGCAGCCCCCCACGGCCTCCCGCTACTGCCACGGGAGAGAGAACGCTTGCGGGAGACCTCCCTGACGGCAGGGGTCGGCGTCACAGAGAGGGCCGAGCAGGGGGCCACAGCGAGCACCCTGGTGTGAAAACGGCCAAGGGAGAGACGCGTATGACCCATCAGCAAACCAGGAGCTTGTAGGCCCGGAGCCAGACGCCTCCCGACTGCTTCTCAGAACCGCCCAGGTCCAGAACACCAGCGGCCGGAGGGTGCGGCTCCGCAGACGGGACCGAGCGCTTCCCGGGAAGCCACGCCCTCTTCCACCAGACCCGGGGCAGTCCCGTAGCCACCACGATGTCCACAGCAGGGAGTGGACGGACGGCAACACCTCTAGGCAGTGGAAGAGTGTCCAGTGCCAGAAGACGGTGGGCGGGTGGTGACGCCAGGGAAAGACACGGGCGGTCCTTCAGTGCAGACGACGGAATGAAAGTGGCCCGTCTGCAAGGCCCGAGGGGGCAGATTCCAACCAAAGGACATTCTGGAAAAGGCAAAACCGTGGCCACTGTACAAAGAGGAGTGAGGCTGCAGTGGGAAGGGAGGGAGGAGAGGGGCCGGGGGTCCGGAGGGGGTGTGTGTCAGCAGAGCGAGGCAGCCCATGGCACTGTGCACAGCGAGACGAGTGCCAGCCCCCCGGAGAGGGCCCGGCGAGCACCGGTGGGCACGGGGGGCTGTGGGCTCCGTGATTCCACTGGCTCTGGCCGGGAGGTGGGCGTGGGCAGGCCCACAGGGGAAATTCCTTTACCCTCCAGCCAAGCTCGCTCTGAACCTAACACTGCTCTAGAACGTCGGCCCCTGGCCTGCACACCCCGGCCGTGCAGCCCGACTCCTCAGTCAGCCCAGCCTCAGGTGCCCACCCCCCCGGAGACAGCAGCCCCGAGGCCCTTCATCAGAGGGTCCCACCTCGCCGGGCCCCCCGGGGCTCAGGCCCTGAGCACTGCTGACCCGCCAACTCCCGGTTCTCCAGTGCTGGATCTGGGGGGCTCCTTTCCACTCTGTCTGTGTTTCCTGGGGGCTTCTCCGGGTCTGCGGCGTCCAGCCCGGCCTCCAGGGAGACCCGGGGAAGACGCCCCGGCACCCAGGGGTCCCATGGGTGGGGACGGGAAGACCCGGGGAAGACGCCCCGGCACCCAGGGGTCCTGTGGGTGGGGACGGGAAGACCCAGGGAAGACGCCCCGGCACCCAGGGGTCCTGTAGGTGGGGACAGGAAGACCCGGAAAAGACGCCCCGGCACCCAGGGGTCCCGTGGGTGGGGACGGGAAGACCCGGGGAAGACGCCCTGGCACCCAGGGGTCCCGTGGGTGGGGACAGGAAGACCCGGGGAAGACGCCCCGGCACCCAGGGGTCCCGGGTGACCCATCAGCCGGTGGGACGCGCAGCCTGTGACGCAAACCTGTCGAATACGGCAGGGCAGAGAGTGCGGGGTGGGGGCACGTGCTCCGCCCCGTTCCACCCCGGGCACATCTGGCCGCCGAGCATCGCCACGAGCACCCCGGGGTGTCCGAGCAATGCCAGGGTGCGAGGGCAATCGACGCCCGTGCCAGGGAAACTCATCCTTGCGCCAGAGCAGCTGATCCTTGTGCCAGGGCACTCGATCTCCCTCCATACCCAAGTGCCTTTCACAAAGGCCCAGACGGCAGTGCTCTGATACCAGTGCTCAGTCCTGCACTCACTTCCTGCCTCAGTGTCTCCCTTCCTCGCCCCGCACACGGAGACTCCACGGAAACTTCATGTCTGTACCTACTGCTCACGATCCTGCACTCCTTAAAGCGCAGGCACACACTCTGAGGGACACACGTCCCTGCCGTGTCCCCGTGTCACACAATCACACGCTCTGAGGAACACAGCCCTGCTGAGTGCCCACTCCTGTCCCACGCGGTCACATGCGCTGAGGGACACATGTGTCCCTGCCGAGTCCCCACACCTGTCCCACGTGGTCACATGCGCTGAGGGACACATCCCTGGCGGGTCCCTGCCGTCTCACCTCACAGTGCTCCACTGGCAGAGACAGCGCTGGTGGCTCTGCTCCTGCCGCTCACCCCAGGGTGCTCGCAGAAGCCCCTGCTCCGTCCTTGGCCTGGGGGTGGCGGGCGCGCTCTCAGAGGCCGCTCGTAGTGCAGATGTGGGTGACGCCCAGCGCCTCTCCAGCAGCCCCACGGGGTCTCCACGCTCTCCGGGCAGCTGGGGCAGAGCAGCCCTTGGTCCTGGCCAGCGCGGCCCGTGCCACGCGCGAGGGCTCGTCACCCCCAGCACACCCACACCGGCCTCCACGGTCCTGGGCAGAGGCACGGCTCAGCCCGAACCGCCGTCACCGCTCCGCACGGTCTCGGCGCCACCCTGAGTGTCCGGGGATGTTTGGGGGACGGACCCCCCCATCCTGCACTCTGCAAAGGTGACACACCGCCCGCGTCCCTTCCTCAAGTCCAGCACGGGCTGAGTAAGGGCAGGACCGCCCGGGAGGGCAGCCTCGCCCCTGGGGGAAGGAACTGCCATTCTGACAAGAAAACAGAGTGGCCCCGGTCCCTGTCCTGAGGGCCGTGAGAAAAGCCGTGTCCCCGCTGGGCGGCTCCACCCTCGTGTCCGTGTGCCTGCCCGGGCCCGTGACGGCTTCCTCAGGACGCGTCATGGCGGTGAGCAGCTGGTGCCAGCCCCTCCCGAGGAGGGAGCCCACACGCCCCGCCACGCCGCCTCCTCCGTGCTGTGACCCACACTCCGAGGACAGGAGCCCGACACCAGAGTGGGGAGCAGGTGAGTCCCCGGGGGTGCTCTGGGCACAGAGCACAGCCCCCCGCTGAGACGGGCCTCAGGCTCCCGCCTCTCCGCCCGTTCCACACAGAGACCCTTCAGAGCGCTCTGGAAGCTTCTCACGGCAACCCGGCGCGCGTGAGCGTGAGCGGGACCCCGCCCGCAGCCCGGCCACGCTCCTCGACTCCCCACGGCCTCTGAGTCACTGTTTCCCTACTGTGGCGCTGACACTGTCTCCATCCGGTCACCACTGGCTGCCGTTATCTCCGCTCCCCACTCTCCAGCCACTCGCCGGCTGCCAGTCTGTCCTCAGCCGCATCCGGGGGGAGGGGAGGGGTCTTCACAGGGGGAGGGGAGGGGTCTTCACAGGGGGAGGGGAGGGGTCTTCACAGGGGGAGGGGAGGGTCTTCACAGGGGGAGGGGAGGGGTCTCCACAGGGGGAGGGGAGGGGTCTTCACAGGGGGAGGGGAGGGTTCTTCACAGGGGGAGGGGAGGGTCTTCACAGGCCAGCTGCCACTGTCCTGGCTTAGGGCCGCATCGGCCTTCCACACGGGCCTGACCAGGGTCCATGCTTCCTGCCTCACTCACCAGGGGCAAGACTGGCCAGCTGCTAGCCCACCTGCCTACCTACCCACCTACCTATCCGCTCACCCACCGCCTGTCTAGCCACCTGTCACTAACACGCACCCATCCACCCCCCACCCACCCACTCACAGCCCGTCCATCCACCCCTCATCCATCCGCTCACCCATCCACCCATCAATCATCGACCTACCCATCCACTCACCACCCGGCACACACCATCCATCCCCCCACCCGCCCACCCACTCACCCACCCCCCACCCACCCACTCACCACCCAACCTCCCGCCTGTCCAGTGCACCCCTCCTGGCCCTCCGGAGACCCTCCTTCTCCCAGGGAACATTTCTGCATGGACCATCCCACAGAGGGGCTGTTCTTCACGAGAGGCCCCAGAGTGAGTCCACATCCCCACCCACTGCACAGGGGCCAGTGGGAGGGAGGCCCAGCCACAGCGTGTGCAGGGCCCGGGTGCTACCGTGTCACCTCACTCTCCAGCACCCGCCTTCACACACGCTTGTGCTTCATTCTCCGGGCGCTGCTGGCCTCTCCTCCACAGTGCAGGGGTGGGGTCCCCAACCATGGGGTCTTCCCCAGGTATGCCGGTGCGAGGCCCGGCGCTTCTGTGTCTCGTGCCCAGAGCACAGCCACCTTAGCTCTGGGCACCGCACGGGCAGGCTCGGAACTCTTACCCAACGACTCTCAATCATCTCCCCGATGCCAGTCACTCTGCTTTAGGGACCCCCAGGGGAGAGCCCGAGTTCACACACCACTTTGGAAGGGGCTTCAGACACTGAGCGCCGGGAAGCTGACCCCTGACCCCGGAGGCAATGGAGCTGATCCCCTGATCCCCTGAAGTTGGTTCCCTGACCCCCAGAGCTGACCCCCCGGAGCTGAGCCCTGGTCCCACCAGTCGTGCCCGCGAAGGTGCTCCCAGCATTAGGCTCCCTCAGGACAAAGCCCCTCGAGGCTTCCACGCAGGAACACCTGCTTCCCCACAGCCCCGGGAGGGAGAAGCTTCCCCCCAGTGACCTGCCAGGAGGCGTCTCTCCATCCCGAACTGGTGGGTCGGCAGGTCTGCAAAGAGGCCCTCGGGGGCGCATCCCCAGAGCTGTGCGCGGTCACAGAGCACCGTGGAGAGGGGGACAGCGGGAGGCAGAGACCCCGCGGGGGCCGAGGGCCCTTCCCGGGGTGCTTCAGAGGGGACAGACAGCGCCACCTTTAAGCTTGGTTGCTCTCGGGCAGCTGGGGCCCAGCCGGGGGGCCTGCGGGGGCTGCGGGCTGGGGAGGGGCTTTCAGTCAGGGCTGCTGGGGAGAGGGGAGGAGTGCCGGTGGGCAGAGGGGACAGTGATATGGACGTGCACAAATGCTGGTCGCACCTGAGGGTGCTCAAAGGAGCGCGCGCGGTGCCGGGGTCCACCCTGGGCCCAGCCCTGAGCACCCCCCGCCCGCTCCCCGGTCACCCCGAATGAAAGGCACTGTCAGAAAACTCGGGGAAATCGTGTCACGTCTCCGATGCGGCTCTCACTGGGAGACGGGGCTCGGGCCGGGCTCGGGCCGCCGCAGGGTCTCACCCGGACACCACCTCGGCCCGGGCCCCGCGGGCGATCCTGAGCTCAGAGCCTGGAGTCGGCCCTGAGCCAGCGCCTGTGCCTGGAGCCTCAAACACACCCCGGGGACAGAGCTGGGCCGCACAGGCGCACGGCCCACGGCCCACGGCTGGGCTGAGGACACGGACGGCTGCGGCCCGGGGGCAGAATGGGCACCAACAACCGAGGGTGTCGGCGCGGGCCAGGGCAGGGCGGGCTCCTTACACACAAGGCCACAGTCAGGGGCGCGTGCAGGACGCCCCAGGGGAAGCTGACCGCGGGGGGCGGGCGGGGGAGCAGTCTGTCTGTCTGTCTGTCTGTCTGTCTGTGCCGCAGAGACTCAAGCTGTCACCTCTGCCTCCCCCACGCCAGGAGCTCCTGCCTCAGACGCTGGGGAGGGCCGTGCCCAGGCCCAGGGCAGGTGGCAGGGGCCGGGCACCAGCCCAGGGCCCCAGGGGGCGGTGGAAGCGTCTCCAGGCAGACTGTCACCAGCCGGAGGGGCCTCCCCGGGGCAGCGCCGGGGCCAGGCGGGAGCTCAGGGCCAGTGTCCCCGGCAGCTGTCACATCCGGCGCGTCCGTCACCAGCCTGCGGAAGACCAGGGCACAGCCGGGGCACAGCCGGGGACATCCCCTGGCACCCGGCTCTGCTTCGGAAATGGGTTGACCTGAGACGCTCCCCCAGCCAGAGCCAGCCCGGCTGCCCGAAGGCCCCTGGGGGTCACCCGAGCCAGGAGCAGGAAACCTGGGCCAGGCAGAGCATGGGGCGGGGGGACCCCTCCCAGGGGGCGGCTCTGAGGGCGGGCGGCCCCACCCGTCATAGGGGCCCCCCAGAGCCCCCTTACTCTCCTGAGCACCAACAGAGGGCGGAGGGCGTGCAGCAAAGGGCAGGCCCGGAAAGGGGGCAGGAGCCCCCAGAACCACCGGGAGAGGTGCTCACGGCCCCGGAAGGCCCCTACGGCCTTGTCCCGTGGCTCTCGGACAGGCCTCCCGGAACCCGCAGACACCCGACTCCCAGGATGTGACCGGCCTGGGCCCTGCCAGCTCACGCACCTGCTCCTGCACCTGTGCTGGGCACCTCACAGGGGGCCCGGGGCCAGCACTCACCCTGGGACCTCCCGGGCGGCCAGCACCCACCCCGGGACCTCAGCCTCAGGGGCCGCAGCCCTTCCCCACGGGCTCCCTGCTCCCGGCGGGCTCCCTGGGCAGAGCCGAGCCGGCCAGGGCCCGAGGTGCATGGCCAGGCCTGCTGGGCCTGGGGGAGGGGCAGGCAGGGAGCAGCCAGCCTCGCCCCGCCAGCTGCCAAGTCAACTAGGGTTTCCTGTGGGGAGCGAGCCAGGGTCCAGCTGCGGAGAGGCTGGCCGTGGGGGGGGGCGGGTGGCTTGGGGGGGACACGGATCCCACGGGCAAGTCCCCGAAGACCACGGGGGTAATGCTCTCCCCAGAGCAGGCAAATAGGGTGACAGGCCAAAGGGCAAGAAGGCCTCAGCTCGCAACCCGGGGGCCTGCGGGGACGAGGGGGCCCAGCTGCGGCCGGGACTAAGGAGACGCGTGCTCGGGTTGGCTTATTCCTGACTCCGAGGCGCTCCCCTGCAGAGACCTCCCTGTAGAAAGTCCCAGAATTTCTCAGAACAAGTGTGAGAAAGCAAGCTTGTGAATGACAATCTCTCTCTCTCTCTCTCTCTCTCTCTCTCTCTCTTTCTCCCTCTCTCTCTGTCTCCTGGTGTCACTAGCAGATGTCGCACCCGTCCTAAGTTACACATTATTTCCTTAGACTTAACTTCATTAAATCTGCAGCCAAGATTTCCAGCCTATGAGAGGGGGATGGATATTTGCCAAGAAAAGCCCAGTCTGGGGGGGGGGGCAGGGAAGGGGGGCGGCGAGGAATCCCACCCTGTCCCCAGCCCCGAACTCCTCGTTCAGCCTCACAAAGACACACCTGGGCTCCCAGGACCACCCCAGGCAAGAAGAGGACGACGTGCATCTCCCTCCCCTGCTCCCTGGGCAGCCGGGGACCTCAGGCCGAATATTCTAAGCGGGTCTGGACTATGAGCACGTGGTTCGTGAGCACAGCGACTCTGACAGCCCCCAAACACATCCTCCTCCTGAGCCCACATCGCACCCTCACACTTGAGAATTCTCCCGGAGTTTAATTTGGTCCGTGGTGTAAACAATCCCTCATTTTCATCCAGAACGTGTGGCATGTCGCTATGTTTACAGGGGAAGGGAAAATCGTCCTAATTTATGTAAAGAGTATTCCTAAAGATCTGCGCGGCCGCGCCCGCCGGAGTAAACACCGACTGCAGAAATACCACGGGCGGGGCCGAGCAGACACCGGGACAGCACGGAGAACACCTGCAGCCTCGCGCGCGTGGGGCAGAGGGGGCGGCAGGATCCCGAAACCAGGCCCCGTGATGCCAGCGCCGCCCCAGCCTGGCTCTCGGCGCTGAACACAGGCTTGGCGCCGTGGTGCTTGGGGAGGACGAGGCTGGCTCGGCGGCGGCCAGCAGCAGAGGCGCCTTTAGGGGCAGCACGGGGACCCCCGGAGCGAGGCCGCGGGAGCCCCCAGCCCTGCTGGGCGGGGGTGGGGGTCTCGGGGGCCCAGGGAGATGGGCAGGGTGCCAGGGAGGCCCAGCCACAGCGACACGGGAGCGGGGCCCTGACGTGGAGGGACCGTGCAGAGGGGGACCCCCGGGGGACCCCCCTGCCCTGCTGGCTGGCCAGGAAGTGGGCACCGGGGGACTGCCACCGTGGCCAGAGGCAGCACCGACGGGGGAGTCCACACCCGCAGTAGCCACGGCTGCTCCTGTCTCTTACCTCGTGATCGGAGAGAGGCGAGGACCCCAACGCATAAGTGTGTGGGGGCAGAGTCCAGCAGCCCCCTGGTCTCACTCTAGCGACCCCCTTACCCTCTCCACACCTTCAAAGTCACAGTGTAGCCAGACGGAGAGCACAGAGGGGAGGGCACTTGCCTTGCCTGTGGCCGGCCTGGGTTTGACCCCCGGCACCGTCTATGGGCCCCTGAGCACCGCCAGGAGTCAGCCTGCACACAGCCCCCAAGCAGCGAGGACGGAAACAGAAGAAACAGTCCCGGCCTCCAGTGAGGGGCACCGGGAGGGGCTTCTGAGCCCAGGGGCCGGGCAGGGACGCAGTGTCAGGGTGGGGGGTGACGGTCAGCGGCCGGCGGAGGAGGCACCTGGAGAGGCCACATGTGTGGGCCTGGCCGGGGACACGCAGGGTGGACCCTCTCTGTTACACACTGGGCCTGAGTGGACTCCCGAGCACTGTCAGGACTGAGCCCCGGGTACGACCTCAAAACCTAAAATGAAAGCAGTGAGCCCGGAAGACAGTTAGGGGGCAGGATGTGCACGGCCGGCCGCGGGTCTTGGTTCTGGCCCCAGCACCAGGCGGCTCCCAAAGCACCACAGGGTGTGACCCTGGGGACCCCCAACCCTGTGGAGTGGCCTGGGCAGCCCCGGCACTGCAGGGCCCTCGGGGTCCTGTATGGAGCCGCAGCCCGCGGGCCACGGGGCGGCACTGTGGCGTACGCTCAGAGAATGACTTAGTGGCTTGACCCGTGCCACCAGCAGGGGAGAAACACCAAGTCCCCGAGCAGGAAGAGACGGGGACGCCCCGGCCTCGGGGAACCTGCACCGGGGCCGGCCCAAGACCAAACCCAACTCAGCAACCGCGCAGAGGGAAGAAACTGACGGCAGCTAGCGCAGGCGGAGACGCCGCCGAGACAGCACTGCCGGCGGGGACGCAGTCACCTGGCCGCGAGGAACATTCTGGAAGCTGCTCGGAAAGACCCATTGTTCCGTGTGAGTCAGCCAAGAGCTCGTTCCAGACTCACACGGTCCCCAGGCACAGGGCCAACCCTCAGCACACGCCCCCTAGCCGGGCACACACGGGCAGGGTCCTCTTGGCACTCGGGCACCGTTCAGTGGAGACCCCCAGACCCCCCTACACTGGGCAGGAGCTAGCGGGGGACCCATTTCCATGACATTCTAGAAAAGGCTCATGGGTGAGGGCAGGCCGAGGGGGTAGGGTGGAAACTGGGGCCAGGGTCCTGAACCCCCTGCTGTGTACAGGGGGGCGGGCACCTGCCTTGCACACAGCTGACCAGGTCAATCCCGGCACCCCAAAATGGTGCCCGAGCACCGCCAGGAGAAGCCCTTGAGCGCAGAGCCAGGAGTGGGCATCTCCGGCTGTGACCCCAAACCAAAGCACAAAACACCAAACACCGACACCCCGGAGCCGGGCCCGGAGGAGGCCCAGGGAGGGTCTGCATGGTCCTTCCTGCTTCTTCCTCCACCACCACAGGCCCCCGGCACCACAGGGGGTGCCCCTGAGCACTGCAGGGTCTGAGCGGCACCACGTCCGGGCCTTGCGTGGAACCACCCGCCCAGGCCCCAGGGGGACCGCTGGGCAGCGCCTCCCGGGACAAAACCCAACCCCAGCCGAGCCACCAGGGGGGCTTCTCCCGCGCCCGTCCGGCACCTGGCAGTGCAGGCCTCGGGGAAGCGGTTCCGGGGGCCAGTGAGGGCCGTGGAGGGCCCAGGCCCCTCCCCAGAGCCAGTCCTGGCCAGCAGTCCCCGGGGGCCCAGTGGCAGGGACAGCTGGTGGCCTTGTTCCTTCCGAAAGTCCCTGCAGCTGGCTCAGCCGTCCACCCCCCTGGCAGGGAGGCCGGGGACACATGTCCCAGGACGGAGAGATGTGCCAGGAGAACTGTGTCCTCTTCCGTAGGGGCCCGGACCCCCAGGACACTCCCCGGCAGTGCCCGGCTGGGACTCGGGCCTCTCGCCCCAGGCAGCTGCCCTGCCCCAGGGCCGAGTCAGGCCCCAGACAAGCAGGTCCCAGAGGGCAGTCGGGAGAGGGGGTCTCCAGGCCCGCGCCCTGCCGTCACTTGGGGGGTCTCTGGGCTCGGTGCAGAGCCCTAATCCCCGTGCCCGTGCCAGAGACAGCAATGCCATCTCTCCTTCACTGGTTTCTTTCTTTTTTTTTGCTTTTTGGGTCACACCTGGTGATGCACAGGGGTTACTCCTGGTTCTACACTCAGGAATTACTCCTGGTGGTGCTCAGGGGACCATATGGGATGCTGGGACTCGAACCCGGGTTGGCCGCATGCAAGGCAAACGTCCTACCCGCTGTGCTATCGCTCCAGCCACTCACTGGTTTCTTTAAAAAAAAAAAAAATCCATTTTACCTACTTGCCATTCAACTCCTACCCCTAAGTAATTTATTCGAAATACTTTATTGCGTTAGCATTAAGGAATATGATCATTCAAACATATAAAGGGATTTAGAACTTTATTATTTGCACACATGTTAATTTCTTAGGAGAAATTAACCTGAAAAATTACAGTGGCTGATGTGATTACAGAGGCCACGGGAATAAAAGCACCCTAGCCCTCTAATTTTAATTTATGGCACCTATTAATCCCCTCCCCCACGCCCTCCCCCAGATACAATGGCATCAAGCTGGAACTTGAAATAGAGGCCAATCAAAGGTCTAATCCTGCGTCTTGGAGGAAGGTGCACGGTGTCATTGAGAAGGGACTTGAAACAGCAAGCCGTGTCACCTCCCATGAATGAGGTTCTGGCGCCTGCGAACAAAGTGAAGGCATAAATCTGTGACCCATCCCACACTCCTGAAGCCGGGCGCCGTGGAAGGCCTCGCGGCTCATTTTCCTTCCCAAGGGCTAGAGCAGATTGATGGCAACCTTGACCTCTGACACGGCGCTGAGGCAATCTTCAGAGGCAATCACGAAGCCCAATGCCACGGGCTCGTGCGTCGGGCGTGACCTCTGCAGCGCCGGGTCTACCGCTTTCCAGAATGTTCTCTGAGGAAACAGCTCCCCGGGCCTGGTCCGGGAAGGACGTTTCCTATTTACTTGGCGACGTGGGGCAGATCAGCATCAGACAAGGGGCTGACCTACGGCCCCGGATTATCACGCGCCACCCCCGAGGGCCTCTGGGGCGGGAGCACACGCCCCAGGAAGAGGAAATGCACGCCGGGAGCTTCCCACGAGGGAGGAGGGGGGGACCGGCCGGAGCTGAGCTGGCCACGGCGGCCACGGCCACGTCAGCCTGCACCGTTTCCTTCCTTGCAGGAAACAAGCAGGGCTGCCCTGTCACCGGCAAGACGGAGTGAAAGCGGCAGATTTGCAGCCTGGAAAGGGACGCCGGGGGCCAGGACGGAAAGAAGCCGCGAGCTGTGGGCAGGAGGGGGCCCACGAGGCCGCTCAGAGACGGGCAGCCGGGAGGGCAGTCCCGGGACCCTCGCTGGGGGGACGCTGTATCCGCAGTGTGGCACGGGAACACGTGTCTGAAAGGAACAGAGCAGGAGTCGCTCTCTCCCCTACAGTGCTCAGGGGCTACAACTCCCAGCTCAGTGCTCAACCGTCACTCCCATGGCTGAGGGCTCCTGCACGCTAACCGGACACGAAGGCCCGGAGCCTGGCCAGGAAACAGGCTCCCTCAGTCACCTTGGCCTCTCCTGCCCCGGCCGCCGCAGTCTGGGTCTGGGGGCCCTGCCCCGGCGGCAGAGAGCCTGGCCGGCACCCCCTCAGTGTCGAGAGCCCTGAGGTGACCCTGACCTGACACGGCCGGAGCTGGGGGAACGGGGGGGCCCCCCGAGAGACACGGTCTGGACAGACGCCCCTGGGAGCGGAGACAGGACCACAGCCCAGGCTGGCGCGGGGACAAGGGACGCTTCTGATGGTGGGGCGGGGACCCGGAAGGTGCAAGGGCCAGTCTTGGTCCCTGGGTGCCTGCTGTCTCTCTGTCTCTGCCTCTCTCTGAAGCTGTCTCTGTCTCTGTCCCTCTCTGCATTTCCACCGGCCTCCCTGCCGCTCGCTCCACACTCACACCTGCTCTTGGCTCCGGGGGCTGCCTGCTCCTTGCAGCTGCCAGCAGCCCGCCCCTGCCAGTGCGTGTGTGCGCGCAGGTCTGTGTGCGTGTCTGTGTGTGTGTTTGTGTGTGTCTGTGTGTGTCTCTGTGTGCGTGTCTGTGTGAGTCTCTGTGTGTGTCTGTGTGTATGTCTGTGTGTGACTTTGTGTGAGTGTGTGTGTCTATAGGTGTATATCTGTGTATATGTGTGATGTTTGCGTGAGTGTGTGTCTGTGTGTGTTTGTGTGTGAGTATATATCTGTGTCTGTGTGTCTCTGTTTCTGCATGTGCCTGTGTGTCTCTGTGCATGTGTGTCTGTGTATGTGAGAGTGTGTGTCTATGTGTGCTTGTGTGTGTCTGTGTGTTTATGTATGTTAAGAGAGTGTGTGTGTATCTGTGTGTGTCAATGTGTGCTTGTGTGTGTGTGTGTGTGTGTGTGTGTGTATCTGGGCACTGTGCCCTGCCCGTCTGGCCTCTGGACCTTCGCTCCCCGTCCGTGCAGCCCTGCAGGTGAGTCTGGGAGTGGCTGGTGCTCCTGCGGGCGGGAGGGCTCTGGGGTGGGCGTGGACGTCCCGAACAGCAGGTGGGATCGGGCGTGGGCGGTTCTGTCTGAGTCTGTCTGTCTGAGTCTGTCTGTCTGAGTCTGTCTGTCTGTCTCCCCGGCTGCCCTCCGTCTGAGCTGCTGCTGTTGCAGGGCCCGGCCCTGCCCCTGCCTGAGGACGGCCGACACGGATGGCCTCTGCGCGGGCCCCTGCAGCGGGAGACCCGCACCGGCCACCCGAAGGCCCGGGACAGCCGCCGCCCCGGAGACTCGGGAGTCACCAGCGCCACACTGATCCGAGGACCGAGCACAGGGGCCTGAGAGACAGCCCTGAGGGAGGGGTCCTGCGGGCCCCAGACCCACTGGGCCCAAGCTCTGAACCACCCAGCCCAGTAGGCTGAGACCTGTTGGGAGTGACCCAGCAACCCCTGAGCACTGCTTTGGAGTCCGAATGAATGAATGAATGAATTATACAATGCTGAGAGCGATTTCCTGTTCTCTGAAGGGAAGAGCCCTTACTAAAGGGCCGTCTGCAGATCTCTGGAGGGGCTGAGCTCAGCCAAATTTGACGCAAGGGGCTTGGGGGCTACGCCCGGGGGGCCGTGCGCGGCCCACGCAGGCAGTGAGGGGCCCGCAGGACCCGGCTCTCCCCACACGCTGGCCGGCTCCCTGCCAGCCCACACCCCCCCCTGCCGGCCCTGGAGGAGGGTGGCCCAGCCCCCGTCCCCGTGCCGAGGCCCGTCGGCGACTCCCAGGCCTGTGCTCGGCGCAGCCCTGCAGCTGCCTCTCCCGCCCGCGTGCCGCCTCCCACGGCCCCTGGGAGGCTCCCGGCAGTTCCCCCGGCAACTCTGCTCGCTCGAGTAGCCAGCACCAGGCTCAGTGGGGGCGAGCGACAAGCTGCCCTGCGGAAGGTTCTGGAAGGTTCTGGGTGCTGCTGCTCCCGGGAAGTGGTTCCTCGCTGTGTCCTGCAGCGGGGCCCAGGAGGGCCCTGAGAGACAGACTCGGCCTGGCTCTGTTTCCCACGGTGGCCGCCCACTCTCAGGAGGGGAGAGCCGGGGCCTTGCACCCGAGCCAACACTGGTTCTGCCCACCACGGAGCCTAAGCAACACACGTCCCACGCGTGCGTCACATGTGATCTCGGGGGCCGGCCGGCCGTGCGGGAGCCTGGGTGTGAGCGGGCGGCACCCGCTGCCTGAGCCTGTATCAGGCGGGACAGGCCGGGGGCCGAGGCTGGGGCAGGAACAAGCTGGCGCTGCCCCCGGCGTGGGTGGTGACCACCTAGCACTGGGTCCCAGCACCGCCCCAGCCCCTGGGCAGACTGAGGTCGCCTGGGGAGCCCCCAAAGGGGCCCAGCACATAACAGCCACCCCGGGCAGGAGGGAAACCCCCTGGGGCCCACCACACCGAGAGAAGAAGCTGAAACCCACCGCGAGGCTGGTCTGGAAGGTGGGCCCGTGACGCACGGCCCGTGTCAGACGGCCGGGAGCATGGCCTGACAGGGGACCGACAGACTGGCGCCCACTGCGGCCCACCACGGGCCCTCCCGAGCGAGAGGGAGCTGGGCGCGGGCAGGGAGAGCCCCTCGCCTCGGGACACGGCAGCAGGGAGGGAGGACGAGATGCCCGGGGGGCCGGTTCCTGGGAGGCCCAGGTCCACACGGGCTCCGCAGGCTCAGAGACGGGGCACGAGCCCCGGGGTCCCAAGGGGCATGCGTCGGAGTGTCTGGGACGCGGCACCCACCGCTGTGGATTCTGTTTTCGAGCATAGCACTGTGGCGTGCATCAACATTTTGGGGTGCGGGCCATGGCGCACAGAAGGTTCCGGAGGCTCCAAGTCCTCATGTCCAATCGAGGGAAGCTCTCGAGGGTGGCAGGGGGCACCAGAATCTCTGGCTCCGAAGGACATCTGAACTCCCTCAAGGACCCCCCGGCACCCCAGGGAAGAGCCAACGGAGCTCACGTGGTCCCACATTCCCTGGAGGAGAGTTCCCGTAGGTGAGAGCCCAGCGCATGGCCAGGAACCCTCGGCGCCCCCCCGCCAGCCCCCGCCCGCGCCCCATGTACGCCACGTCCCCCTGCCTCCCCCCCGGCCCTCCTATTGGCGCCAAAGACTCTCCCAGAAAACCCAGCTGCCCGCCCTCCCGTGGGGCAGCCGGGTCCCCTCTCTACACTGGCTAGAGCACCACGCCCCAGAGGCGACCGGCCCGGCCCCCTGGGGATGGCAGGGCTGAGCCAATGCAGGGCGCGGAGCGTCCGAGGGTCTGACATCTATCGCCCCGACGGGGACACGGTCCACTGGGGCGTCCACACCTCCCTGCCACGCTGGACTCCCACTGGGGCGTCCACACCTCCCTGCCACGCTGGACTCCCACTGGGGCGTCCACACCTCCCTGCCACGCTGGACTCCCACTGGGGCGTCCACACCTCCCTGCCACGCTGGACTCCCACTGGGGCGTCCACACCTCCCTGCCACGCTGGACTCCGGCCGGCGAGCGCTGGAAGGAACGTAAACGGGCAGACTGATAACATCTCCCCAGACCAAACCCAGTGGGCGTTGGGACGCTGGCAGAGGGAGCCCTCGGGGCTCTGTGCCAGGGCATGCGGCCACCACGCGGGCCGGCAGGCCGCGGGCAGTGCACGCGAGTGGGGCTCTGTCGGCCCGAAAGCTGCTGGCAGAGCCCGGAGACTCGGTGCTGGGAAAACAGGCCAGTGGCCAGCAAGGACCTGCACCGAGAACAGTGCCAGGAGGAGACGGCTGGACCGGGGGGGCCCGGGCATGCCCTTGTCCTGGGGGGTTTCTGGGTTTCAGGGTCACCCTGGCGGCGTGGGGGGCTGATGGGCTCTGACAGCCCCGGGAGACGGGACGGAGCCTCAGGCTGTGTGTGTAGAGTGCTCCGGCCTCAGGCGCAGACGCGGAGCGCAGTGTCCACCCGCTCAGCTGTGGGGACGCCCGGGGGGGCCCGCCGGGCACTGCCCTGCACCGTGAGCGAGCTGGGGCCGGGGGTCCCACCAGAGCTTCAGGAGGGACAGCCCACCCTGTCCAGCCCTGCTCGTGCTCACCAGGGGCCCGGCGTGGAGCACAGTCGGGGCCGGGTCTGGGAGTCTGTAGGGCGGGGGGCTGACCAGAGACAGGCCCAGCCCCCCAGGCGGGGGCCAGAGCAACATGAAGACCAGAGGCGAGCCGGGTCCAGTGCTGGACACTTCAGGACTCTTGGTCAGGGAGGACAGGGAAGGGTTCGCCTCCTTGGACCGAAACGTCCAGGGAGAGGCAGGAGCACCAGCACGTGAGCACCATGACCGCCAGTGGGCAGGGTGAACACGTGGGAGGTCAGAGCAGGTGTGGCCACGGCACTGGGAACATCTCAGGTCTGCCCCGTCCAGTTGCCCTGAGACTCCAGGACCCTTCTGGGCTCTGGTCACTCTCCCCCGGCCCCCAGCCCAGCCCACGCCAACCCTGCTGGGACACGGCCAGAGCCGGGCCCCTGCGCTGCCCGCCACACCCGCTGAAGGCCCAGCACTGCAGCCGAGCCCTGAGGCTTCCACTCGCTGCGGCATCCAGAGATTGTGCCGCGGGGTTTCTCCACGCTGCCCCCGTCACGAGCACCCCTGCACCCCTCCAGGTCCTGGCCAGCGTCCTCGTCTCTGCGGAGGGCACCTGTCTGGGCCAGCACTGGCCGGAACCTTCTGGAGCTGCGGCCAGAGCCAGGGCCTGTGGCCTCTCCCTTGAAGTCCCTTCCCAACGCATGAACGTCACGGCACGCTGATCTGCTCACACCATTAGGATTACTGCCCCTCCGGCCTCCCCGAGCCCAGCGTGGAGCCGGGGGTCCCCTGCACCCACCAGGGAGGGGTCCCTCGGTACACCTGCACCCACCAGGGTCCCACACATAGACCTCCCTGGGCTGCTGACCCTAAGGCAGGGATGTTTTCGGGTCACTCCCGGGAAACGCGGGGGTCACTCTCGTGGCTCCAAGCCCCCCCCCCCAGCCCAGCGCGCACGCCAGCCCTGTGACCCACCCCCAGCTCCTGGTTCAGGCAGTCCCGGCTGCGTTTGAAGCCAGCTTTCAAATAAGACGGCCCTTGGGAATATTTATTTGGATCCGATGTCCTTGGAGTCAGCATGAAAGGCTCTGCTTATTTGTATTTCTGAAACTTATTGTTATTATTTTTTTTTATTTCATAAGCTTCATCAGCCCCTTTGAAGTAGCGGGGAGTTGAAAGGCGGGAGGCCCACCTCGCCGGCCCCACGCCTGGGGGCGGGTTCAAACAAGCGGTGAACCACATCAAACCCTGCACAGCACCTGGACGGGGCAGACCTGGGCAGATGAGGTTTGGGGCACAGCCACGAGGCGGGGAGCAAAGGAAACTGGCTTGGCAATGCCCCCAGCCTGGGCTCCCGGCTGGGGCCGGCGATGGGCAGAGTGACCCGCCCCGGGCCCCCGCTGCTGCAGGCCCGAAGGTCAGGGAGGCCACTGAGGAAAAGCCCCCGTCGTGGGGAAGACTGGGGGGGAAACGTCCGAGGACGAGGCCGGGGGAAGGCAAGTCTCCCCGGGCAGATGGTGTGTCGGTCAGTGTCCAGACCCAGAGCGTGCCCAAGGCACCGGTCAGCGGCCATCCGCACCCGGGGCAGGACTGTGGCAGCCGGGTCCAGGGGCACAGGCCTGGGGCACCGAGCAGTGGAGCAGGGGGTCAAGGGTGCAGAATGAGCGACACCCCCCGACCGGCCGTGGACGGGCTCTCGCTGCCGGCCCATGGCCAGGAGGGTTCTGGCTCTGTGAGGAGGTAAGAGAAGCAGAGGGTATAGCTCTGGGCTCGGGGGTGGGGCAGCCCCTGGCACAACCCTAGGCTGAGGGCTGGCGGGGTGGGGGGCAGGCCATGGCCTGGAAGCTGTTCTCTGACCCCAGCTGCACCCCCAGGGACTCTCAGACTGCCGTGGCCACTGGCCAGCCCAGGTGGCGTCGTGGGGACCCCAGACCGTTCTAACACCAGAGAGGGCCCAGGGCGTGTAAACCCACTCTGGCCTGGACACAGCTGTGGTCACCTTAGGGGGCAAATGCTCACATGAAACTTGGTCACCCCACTCAGATGAGGGCGCCAGCAGCAGGGCGACCCAGGGAGTCCCCAAGTGTCCAGCGGGCACCTGGGGAGCACCAAGGGCATCTCTTGGTGGGGTCGACTGCCCAGTTATTCCCCCAAACTCCACTGGTCCCTCTCAGGAATCACGGCCATGGTTCACTGAGAACCTTGGTCACGGGAAGAGAAGTAGGGGTGACTGCTCTCTGCTAAGGACATGAACACAGGGGCCAGTGCCGGCCCAGCCCCGGGCACACTGGCACTACTTACTGGTCAGGAAGGTGGGACAGAACCTGCGCAGTCCAGGGCAGGCAGAAAGGAAGAGGCTTTGCACAGGGCTGGGGATTTGAGGAGAGGGGAGTATTTGAAGAGGGTTTTGAGGTTTAAGTAGGAGTCCGAGAGATGTAAAGCAGAAGGAAGGCCAGGCCAGAGGGCTGAGTGGCTCCACGTGGGAGGATCTGGGGGCAGGGTGGGCTGGGGGGGCTAAAGGAAGGCTGGAGACAGCCCAAGCCCATTCCTGCTGGGACATCCAAGTAGAGTGACCATCCTTAGAGCGAATCACGGCGGACACGGCAAAGCCGGGGCCAAGGACGGAATGAAAAGCAGCTTCCCTGGGCCCCTCACGGCTCCCCTGGCCTCCTCCAGGGGCCCCGGGGGTGTCTAGTCCCACTCGGCAAATGTGCTTCTGTTCTGGGCTCGCCTGGCTGTGCTCAGGAGCTGCCGGCTCCGTGCTCGAGGGCCTCCTGGCCGTGCGGGGCGGGGACCAAGCCCGGTCTCCCCCAGCAGACGTGCTGAGCACCTGCCTCCCTCCTCGGCCGGCCCGATGGACACAGCCCCACCTGGCCAGCAGACGCGCCCCCGCCTCCCGCGTCCTGGGGGTTCCGGCAGCTCCCGGCCAGCTCCGGACTCGGGCAAGCACCCAGACACCCACCCGCTGGGCACAGCGAGAGCCAGGAGCTGCCGGGAGGAACCGTGGGGTACAGGAGACATTCACTACCCAGGGAGAGTGCCCAGCAGGCAGAGGCGGGTCAGCGCGCGGCCCGGGGGACAGTGTGGACTGGACAGAGGGGGCAGAGAGGGGACCCAGTGGCCAGGGGAGGAAGAGGTGCAGATTCTGACCATTGAAACGCACCCATATGTCTGACCCGCCACCAACCAGCTGTCCACGGCCGCCAGCTCCTTCCCGCGTCCCCTCTTCCGGCGGGGGCTTGCACCCACTTCACCTTCATCCCCAAGTGTCCTTGAGCCTCAGGGTCGCGCGGGTCCTCACCACGTCCCTGCGCTGGGGTGGCGGTGGCGGGGGCCTGGCTCAGGGCTGTGCCTTTCCAGCTAAGCCTGGTCTTCACAGGGCCAGAGGACTCAAGCTCCTGGCCGGACTCCAGGGGGTGACCACAGGGGACTCAGACACCACTAGCACCAGTGGTCACAGAACTCCAAGGTCAGCTCCGTCAGTGCGGACCCGCGGGAGTCAGGCCCGGCCCCCCACCTCTGGGGCCTCCTTCCTGTTCCTCCCCGCCGCTGCCCCCAGAGTCCCCAGAGGAGTCCTGGGCCTCAGGGCCACTTGACAGAGCTCTCTGCGGCCAGAGAGGTCAGCTGGAGACACTGGGGGGGCCGCGCCAGCTGTGCGGAGGCAGAATCCTGGCAGGGGAGGGATGGGCCTTTGGGACCCGGCCCCCCTCCAGGCGCCCGGCCACGGAGGACTTCCCCTTCCGTGGACTCTGCCGCCCCCCTCACCCCAGCCAAGCCTGGAGCCCCCGGAGGGGCAAGGAGCAGCCCCTGTTACAGCTCCAGGGAGGCAAGTCGCTCGGGTCCAGCCCAGCCCTGCCCCTGACCCCCGCGCGCGGCGGGACGCTCCCCACGGGGGCCCGGGCCCCAGGCTCCTCGCCCAGCTCGCCCCGGCCCCGCGGACAGGGGCCAGGGGCGCCGAGCCTGTCCACTTGGCCCAGGCTGGAGGGGGGCTGCTCCCGCCTCTCCGGAGAGGCCCCAGGGGGCTGCGTCCCAGAGCGCCCCCCTCCCGCGCGCGGAGTTGTGCCAAGTCCTCACTTTGCGCGCAGCCCGGGTGTCTGCCGGGCCGGGGGCGTGCGCGGGGCCCCGCACGGACCGTGCTGCGCGCACACGCCTCCCGCAGCGCCGCCCACCCGGGGCGCACCTGGGCCGGAGCGCGGGGGGCCGGCCGGCTCCGCGGGCCGCAGCGACCCCGCGGGCAGCGGCGGGGGGCCCTGGGCGACCCGGCCTGCGCCGGCCACGCTGACCCCAGCGCGGAGGCGCCCCGCGTCCCCCGCGCCCCCCGCGCGCTGCGTCCCCCGCGCCCCCCGCGCGCGCCGCGTCCCCCGCGCCCCCCGCGCGCTGCGTCCCCCGCGCTCCCCGCGCTCCCCCGCGCCCCCGCGCCCCTCGCATTCCCCGCGCCCCCCGCGTCCCCCGCGCCCCCCGCGCGCGCCGCGTCCCCTGCGTCCCCCGCGCCCCCCGAGCCCCCCGCGTCCCCCCGCGCGCCGCTCACCTCGGGGGGGCCGGTCCGGACGCGCCGATCGCGCCGCCGCGGCGGCTCCGCATCGCCCGCCGCCGCCCGCCGCGCCCGGGGGCGCCCGCCGTCCCCGCCGTCCCCGCGTCCCCGCGTCCCCGCGTCCCCGCGGCCGCCCAGCAGGACCCGAGCGCCGCCGCCGAGCAGGAAACCGGCCGGTCCCGCCGCCTCCGCGCGCTGCGGGCTCGGCTGGCGGGGCGGGGGCGGCCGCGAGGCGCGGGGGCGACGCCTGGTGTCCGGCGCGGGCAGCGCACCCGGCCGGCCCCGCGCCGCCCCGCCCCGGGAGGGCCCGCACCCCGGACGCACGGCCTGGCCGCGGCCGCGCGGCTCTTCCGGCGCTGCCCGGGGCCTGGACACCAGGAAGCGCCGGCGCCGCCGGGCGCCCTCTGGACAGGAGCGCGGGCAGCAGGGGCGGCCGCGAGGACAGAGGGGGCCCGTGTGGGTGAGGGGCCCCGGGGGGGGGGGGTGGACAGATGCCCTGAGACCCCCTTTCTCCCAGGCCCCCCGGTGGGAGCACCCCTAAGTATGTGGGAGACGTCAGGGCTGGGCAGGGCAGCGGGGTGAGCAGGGCCTGGTGGCCTCCTGGCGCGTGGACCTCTCCGGGGACCTCCAGCCCTTCTTGTGGGGTGCCGCGTCTCACGGACGGCGAGAGACGGCTCTGGGGGTCTGGCACCCCAGCGCCGCGGCTCAGGGCAGCGGGCCACCCCCACGGCGAGGAGGCTGTGACCTTCAGCCTGACTTGTCCCCGTAAGAGCGTGGGGGACCTGACCCCCGCTTGTGTTCTCCGACTGCCCCCACAGCCGGCCTTGTCCTTGGCACTCGCGGGGACTCCCAGCGGGCTCCTGAGCCCTTGCTCGGCTCCCAACTCAAGCCGCGCCCTGGCCTGGCTGGAGCAGGGGGAGCCTCGGGCTGTGGTGGGCGCGTCCTGCAATGCTGGGGCAGGGGGTGTTCTGTGCGGGGTGCCGACGGGGGCTGCCTCTCTGGAACGTGGAAACTTGGGTAGTAGAGCCCGCCTGCGCTGGGCTGACTCGGTTTCCCTGCGGCACCCACTTCCCCTCAGCACCCCAGCCCGCTGCAGAACACCGTGACCGCGCCCCACTCTCCGCTGGCTCCTTCCTCCCCCAGTCCCTGCCCAGGGCCCCGATCAGCCTTCAGGGGGCGTCTGACCCTGCTCACTCCCCCCCACCAAGGCCCCCCAGACCCCCAGGCGCTCGGCCCTTCCCTTGCCCTCAGCGGTCAGCGCCTCCTGGGCCCCCAGCCTGGCTCTCTTCTCCCTTCACACCCAGCCCGTCCTCTGACTGCCGCACCCCTCCCTGCCCTGCTCTCGACCCAACGCCCCCGAGCGGCCCCAGCTGCGCCCGGCCGCCTCTGAACCTGGTGCAAATGTGGGCAGCAGCAGACGGCCAGGGGGCCCCGGGCTCAGCCGGCCCCCGGGAACAGCCCAGATGGCGCGGGGCGGGTGGCCCGGTGACAGACCCGGAGGCCAGCTGCGCGGCGGCCACTGCTTGCTTCCACGTGGGCACGCAGCAGCCGGGGAGGTGGGCAGGCAGGAAGCAGCCGCCTTGGCAGACATCTGCTCCCGGGCGGCGGCAGCCCGAGCACAGGACGGGGAGCAGATGGCTCCGCTCCCCGTGCTCGCCGCTGTCGCACCCACCGCTCGGTTCTTCCAGGAGCCAGGCCCGACTCCTGGGGGCCCCAGGCCTTCCCCCCAGGCCCACCCAGGCCCCCTCAGCGTCCCTCTTCCCACCTGCTGCGGGGTCCAGCCACCGGGAATAGCCCCTGTGCGTCGCCGGGTGTGGCTGGAGCAATAGCACAGCGGGTAGGGCATTTGCCTTGCACGCGGCCAACCCGGGTTCGATTCCCAGCATCCCATATGGCCAGGGGTGATTCCTGAGTGCAGAGCCAGGAGTAACCCCTGTGCATCGCTGGGTGTGACCCAAAAAGCAAAAAAAAAAAAAAAAAAAAAAAAAAAAGCACTAGTCCTGTCAGCCTAAGCACTCAGAGGCGGGTGGAGAAAGGCGAAGGCTTTATTTGGGGTCAGAGAATGGCCGGGGCGGCGGGACAGGAGTGGGGGAGGCAGCTTTGCACGTGGCCCTTTGGGAGCTCGGGGGAGGGAGAGGGGATCCCACAGCTGAGCGAGTTCGCGGGTGCCCAGAGCAGACGCTCTTGGCTGCACACCCGGCTCCTGGTTCCAGCCTTGGCCGCGGCGTCCCTGTGAGCCTCGTCCAGTCACGAGTGCCAGGTCACCGCGGGGTGATTTCTTCGAACAGTAGCCCTGGCTCGTCCAAGCGAGGGCTGACGCCTGCCGGGCTCCAACTAGAAACAAAGTGAATGTCTGAATGTTTCTCCTCCCAGGGCCCCTGCAAGCTTGTGTCAATGTGTCCCCGCAGAAACATTCCCTTGGGAGGGCGACAATCCCGGCGCGATAACTGGCGGTCTGGAGAGCAAGGAAAGACGGACTTCAGGGCCCGCGTTCTGCCCAGGAATGTTCGGGAAGCCTCTAGAATGTGCCGGAGGCGTTAACTCGCGTGGTCCGGATCTTGGTCTTCACAAGTCCCCTCATCCTTCTCCCGGGACGCCAGCGGCCCCTCGCCTGATGCTGGAGGCCTGCCCTCCTGAGCCTCCTGCGACTCAGAACCCCCGTGGGCCTCTCCCCCCACCCCCCACAGGCTCGAGGATTCCGTCTCGGGCCCTTTTCCCTGGTGAGTGGAGCTTGTATGTCCCACAGATCCCCCGTGTGGTTTCCTGAGTGAAATGAACTGCATCAGCAAGGGCCGTGCGCCCGCCTCCTAAGAAGCAGATCTTTCCCTTCGCCCTAGATTTTTTTTTTTTTTTTTTTTTTTTTGCTTTTTGGGTCACACCTGGCGATGCACAGGGGTTACTCCTGGCTCTGCACTCAGGAATTACCCCTGGCCATGCTCAGGGGACCATATGGGATGCTGGGATTCGAACCCGGGTCGGCCGCGTGCAAGGCAAACGCCCTACCCGCTATGCTATCTCTCCAGCCCCTCCCTTCTCCCTAGAAGCTTCCACGCGTGCCTGGGGGTCTGACTTGGCTCCCCGGGGGCAGCCCTGGCTGGCCACCGCTCAAGTGCACCGGCCCCCGGAGAGCGGAGGCCTGCGGAAGGCCCGGAGCTAAGCACCGGGTCAGCTAACCACAGGCAGTCCAGCAGGCGCGAGACCCCTCACTCGGGGCCTCCTTTCGGCAAACAGACATTTCCTCTCCTCTCCAGGAAGGCTGCAGCCTTCGGTTGCTCTGTCTTTACTCTAAATTCCGGGACACTTTCACGTGTGAAATGGTTTATTATTGGCCTTATATTTAATTTCTGCTTCTGTAGGAGCAGGGCAAGTTAGCGCTAAGCTGGCACAGTGGCTGAGATGCCGAGAAAACTCTTGGCAACAGGATCTCCAAAGTGTTTCTTTTTTTAAAAATTAATTTATTTATTTATCGTTTTGCTTTTTAGGTCACACCTGGCGATGCACAGGGATCACTCCTGGCTCTGCACTCAGGAATCACTACTGGTGGTGCTCAGGGGACCATATGGGATGCTGGGAATCAAACCCGGGCCGACTGCGTGCAAGGCAAATGCCCTCCCTGCTGTGCTATTGCTCCAGCCCCTCCAAAGTGTTTCTTATTAGTGCCACAGGACAGGTTTTTTTTTTAATGTCAATTATTTTTAACCATTTTCCTATTTCCCGTTTGGGGGGCTCACCAGGGTTGCTCAGGCTACTCCCAGCTCGACGTGTGGGAGCTGCTCTTGGTGGTGCCGAGGGGGTGCATTTGGTGGATCAAACCCCGATCTCAAAGCTCTCGGCCAATTGAGTCTCTCTCTCCCTCCTTGTCCCCCCTCACTCCAGAAACTTGACTTGAAATGTTTGACTTCCTCAAGCATCACAACCATAAGAGATACTTTTAGGTATGAAAAATTGCCTCTTGAATGGAAAATCATTGTGTCAAGGCAATGTTTGTCTTCAAATGATCCCTAAGTACAAATAAGCCACATGCAATTCATTAAAGAAAGATAAATGTGTATTTATTATTTAGTTAAATAAGAAAACAAATCATATATATTCTAGAGCTTTCTATGTACCGTAAGGTGCTTTGTGATTATTATTTTTTTAATAATAATAACAAGGCTAACGACATTGAATAACCCTTAAAATAAGCAGAAGAAAAACCAGCACCTTCAAATGACAGGAAAAGGGAAGAGGAAGCCCCTTGTCCTGGTGCATGCTGGTCACTCGAGGGCCAGCTCTCTGGCCTCGGCGAGCGTCTTCCCGGCAAGAATGCGGGAGTGAGCAGGTAGCCTGGGGTGCATTCATTGGCTGGTTTGCTCGGGGCCACACTGGTGTTCTCAGGGCCTGTCTGTGTGTCTGCGGGGGAGAGGCAGGGCAGCCAGGAGCAGGCAGAGGCCCAGAAGGAAGCCCACACAGGCGGTGGGACAGACCCCCGGGGGAAGCATCAGCGAGGTGGGAAATACCCTCGGGAATTACAGACTCAGTGAAAGGGGAGAAAGGAGTCACAAAGGCGGCTTCCCCCGTCTCGTCCTACGTAACAGACATGCAATAAAACAAGGGGTTCATCATGGCTTAATGAAACAGCGGAGAGGAGATTAAAAGGGAAAGAACTGGAACTCTAAAACCATGCAGCACCGAGGTTATGCAGAGTTGAGGAGGACGTGGCCGCAAGGCGAGTTTCCCCGAGGAAGAGGAGAAACAGGCAGAGTCCGCAGGAGGAGGGGCGCAGAAGCCAAAGGTTCCCGGCACAGGACAATGAGGGGACCCAAGGTGAAATCCCGACAGACGGGACTCAGAGCTGAGAAACATGAGACAGTATCTTCTCTGCGATGACTGTGCAGAGTGAAAGAGAATCCGAGAATGGGGACATGAACAGGTGTGGGACAGTGGCCACACAGCACACAAGTGGCCGAGTGTACATTCCAGCTCCACGGGACCGTCCAGTGGGAGGAGCCGAGGCGGGCACAGACTCATCCGTGCTTCGTCCGACGTCACAGGACTGGGTGTGGGGGTGCCGAGCTGGGCTGGGGGACGGGAGGCGGGAGCTGAGCTGTCACTCAGGAACTGGCGCTGGGGGCCGGAGAGATAGCACAGTGGGGAGGGCGCTGGCCTTGCACGCCGCCACCCCAGGTTCGATCCTGGCATCCCATCTGGTCCCCCGAGCGCTGCCAGGAGTGACTCTTGAGAACAGAACCAGGAGAAACCCCTGAGCATCGCCGGGTGTGACCCCCAAGCAAAAAATAGTCCCCAAATGCTCTGACACTGATTCCCCTCTGTCCACCATGGAGCCACAGCGACCAGACTGGCTCTTGGGTGTCGAGAGACCCCAGGGGCAGAGGAGAGACGGTCTGCGGTCTCTCCACAGAGAAGCGGGGCTGTGGTTCCCGAGAGACGCGAAGCCAGGGGCTACACTGCGGGCGAGGCTGGCCACTGCGGGGCCCTTCCCTGAGGCCGAGGAGACCCCGAGGGACCCAGGCCTCTGCAACTGGACAGAGGGCCGGGGCGGGGGCACGCAAAAGTGACTGGAACGGGGGTCCCGAGAGGGCCCCGGGGGCCGGCTGTGAGCCACGGGGAGGAGCCCCTGGGGCAGCAGCTCTCCTTGTCCCTTCAGCTCGGGAGCGGCGAGGCCAGCCCGGAGCTCAGGGCTTCCTCCTGGCTCTGGGTTCAGCGTCACGCCTGGCTCAGCGACCAGGTCCAGTGCCGGGGGCCACACTGGTCTCCGCAAGGCAAGAACCGTAACTCCTGTTTGGTCCCTGGCACCTGAGCGTGACCTGAAGGAGGCCCGGGGTCAGGAGCCACACACGCGGCCTGTGCCCTACTTTGGTTTGGTTTTTGAGGCGGTGTTGGCAGTGCCCAGGGGTCCGCGTGGTGCCAGGAATCAACCTGGGGCTTCCCCCGTGATTTCTTAACAAGGGGCGCTCTAGCGACCCCTGGTCTGGCGGTGCTCGGCCCAGCAGTGCTCTGAGTCACAACGCCACACCCCAAAGTGCTGGGGGAACGTGGTGGGGACTCGGTCTCTCAGTGCCAGGCGTCGGTACCAGCCGATGGTTGGCAAAGATGCCGAGGAGGTTCCCGAGGGAAAGAGCATCTCTTCAAAGACTCCAGTGCGAGCCACGGTGGGCCCACGTGTAGGAGAATGGCTGGCAGCCTTTCTTCACCACCGCCATGAGCTCACAATAGACAACGACCACAAATACGGGCATGGGATGGAGATGTTCCATAAGAGAACATAGGACAGAAAGACCTTTGTCATCTTGGATTAGGCAACACCCCTTGTCATACAACATTTCGTGCGTAAGCAATAAAATAAAAATATTAGTAAACTAGACTTCATCAAAGTAGAAATAGAATTCCGCCTTAAGAGATAGTCTAAGTAAATTAAAAAAAAAACTGAATTGTGGGAGAAAATTAGCTGGAAATGTATACCTAATTATAGACTTCACGGAGTATATAATTTACTTATTTTGTTTGTTTGCTTTGGAGCCTCATATTCTGGTGTGCTCAAGGCCCACTGCCGCCTCCGACTTACTCCTGGCATTGCCGGGGTGACCTCTGTGGCTCCGGGATCAAACCTGGGTCGGCCCCAGGCTGCACCCCTTGCTTTGGCTCCCAAGATAAACAATTTAAATATCTTTTGTAACAGTAAAAAGGTGACCAATTTTAGAAAGTGTTCACAAAATTCAAATAGACTTTACCAAATAGAAAGCATCTGAGCAGTAAATAAGCATACGAAAGGTGTTAAGAGCCAGAGTGGCGTAGAACACTGCATTTTGCAAATAGTGGGCTACCACGGAATACTCATCAGAGTGACAATTTTTATTTGCAGTGCTCTGCATAGAACCCAGGGACCACACAGGGCAAGTGTTCTGCTGCCGAGCCCGTCCCTGGCCCAATAAAGCCATTTTTTTTTTGGTGGGGGGACTTTTTGGGTCACACCCGGCGATACACAGGGGTTAGTCCTGGCTCTACATGCAGGAATTACTCCTGGTGGTGCTCAGAGGACCATATGGGATGCTGGGAATTGAACCCGGGTTGGCCAAGTGCAAGTCTTTTCCACTGTACCATCACTCCAGCCCCAATAAAGCCAAATTTTAAAGGGAGACCTTGGGGAGTTTTGGTGAGGACATGGAAGCATGAAGCATGAAGCTTCTCTGTGGGGGTCCCACTGAGACCCCTGCCCAGGAAGGCACTCCTCGGGCTCGGCTCAGGTAAGTGCACTTACCACGTATCCCGAAGTTCCACTCCGACTGTTCACCCCAGAGGGAAGAAAACTTCTAACCACACAGAAGCATCAACTCACAGGTCCTTAGCAATTTTATTCACTTTTGTCAAGAGCTTGAATTGGTCCAAACACCCAATCAAAATGCCCAGAGGAATGAAGCCAGTGATGGGAGATTAGACACCACATTGCTCTCATTTCTAGGAAATTCTAGAAAAGGCCGAGCTACCAGTGAGAGGAAAGCAGGCACAGGTTCACAACATAACGCAGCATTGCTTATGAAAACTCCTACAGGTAGAATTTTAATACCTAGTGGTTTTCAGCTGTCTAGGAAAGGAATATTTCTCCGACATTGCTGGTGGGATCATTAATTGGATCTAATTTGAGGGTCGAATTAAATTTGGTTTGATCCAAAAATATCTGCCACAATCAAGAACTTTGCCATGAGAACTCGTGGTAAGGGTGCAGTGTAGGATAACATTGGTTTGTCCCTCCTCCCCTGCCACAAGGAATTTAGGTTTAAGTGCTCTGGAGATACTCCCATTCCTTTGTTTATCTGTAAACTCTTCTCTGCACCCTCCTTCCCAACCAGTTAATCACCTTTTCTCTAATCAGATTCTGTTATATTGTAAGATCAGATTCTTCTAAGGACTCTGAATTTGTATTGTAAGTTAGTGTCTTTTGCATAGTTTACCTTAGAGCAATGTCCTTTCTGTATGAACACAGGAAGACAGTTGATACTGTGCTTTGTAACTTGGGAGTTGATTGACTCCAATCATATTTACTCCTGGGCATCTGCTTTCTCAACTCAGTTGCCCTTGGTTCCTAGCACCCCAAAAGCAGGGTCCCGATGAGGAACGGAATGGACCCAGGGCAAGCTGTGAGCTACCCTGGCATTGAAATGGGCCAGGCCAAAGCACCACAATACTCAACTATAAGTTGAGGGCATGATCATGGACAATGCTGTCATGATCCTAAAGTAACGACTAGACTAGGACCCTGCAGGGGTTAGGAAGACTAACCTGGCCTGAGGACTGTGGTCTGGAATATAAGTGAATGTCCTCAGGAAGAACCAAACTTTAAGGTGATATCTCTTACTGTGCTCATACAGAATGACATTGCTAGAAATATTAGAAGTAGATTTACTATAACTATTTAAGCAGATTACTAGCTCACACCCTGACACACCCTTGTTTGGACCCCATCCTTGAGTGGATCTCCTTAGATGAGATTTCCTTAGATGAGATTTTGTTAATCTCCTTGAGAAATGGTTTTACCCTTCTTTGTTGATTTGTTAATGTTAAACCCACCTTTGTGCTACTGCCCTATGCAATTTGCTATATAAACTGAGACTGCAAGACAGAGACAGAGGAGACGGAGGAAGAAGACAGAAGAAGATGACACAAGAGAAGACACATAAGCCACATGGGAAGACACAGAAGTGAAGGAGACAACACAGACAGGACACAGAAGCAGAGACAGAGCGGTCGGAAGAGACCAGAGGAGAGACTACAGAGACAGAGACAGAGAGACAGACAGAAGCAGGGGAGACACCGAAGCAGAGCTCAAGGTGAAAGAAGTGCAAGTGAGCGGGGGCGAGAGAGAGAGAGAGAGAGAGAGAGAGAGAGAGAGAGAGAGAGAGAGAGAGAGAGAGAGAGAGAGAGAGAGAAGCAGAACGGGAACGGAGATTGGAATAAACTGCAACTGAGACCGACCAGCCTGGCCCTCATTCCTTCCTTCGCCTGCCTCATCATCGCCATCAACCTCCCCGGAGTGGGGAAGCGGAGTGAGACTACCGAACGTGGGCGGCGGGAGAGATAGAGCCCCCCTGGCCCCTTCCTTCTTTGTGTGCTCACACCGTGCAGGGTGGCCTGTGTTCAAGCACGTTTAGGTGAAGGAAAAACGTGATATCCCGGTGAGCTTCAAAGAGCGCAGGGTTGAATAAACAAAGGCAAATCCAGGAGCCAGACTAAAGTACCAGGAATAGGGAGCTGGCCTTGCACGCGGCTGGCCCCGGTGCAATCCCGGCACCTCAGACCGTCTCTGAGCCTTACCAGGAACTAATCCTGAGCACAGAGCCAGGGGTGCGCCCTGAGCACCAATGGTTGTGCCCCCACCAAAAGAAAAAAAATCGAGAAAGAAAAAAAGACAAAGTTAAATCCATAAAATAACTTTGAATGGCATATAATGAAAGCCTTAAAAAATAACTACGAATTAATTACAAAGAAAATATCAATGAAATTCAGAAAGAAGAATGATAAAACAGAACACTGTAGCACATAGTTGTCCTTTTTCCTCAAAAAGGAAAAATTAAAACTTATCATTCAAGATGGGAAATGATTATTTAAAAAGGTGTAGGAGGGGGCTGGAGCAATAGCACAGTGGGTAGGGTGTTTGCCTTGCATGCGACTGACCCAGGTTCGATTCCTCCGCCCCTCTCGGAGAGCCCGGCAAGCAACTGAGAGTATCCTGCCCACATGGCAGAGCCTGGCAAGCTACCTGTGGCGTATTCAATATGCCAAACACAGTCACAACAAGTCTCACAATGGAGATGTTACTGGTGCCCGCTTGAGCAAATTGATGAACAATGGGAGAACAGTGCTAGGCAGTGCTAGAAAAAAGAATGACGTCAATATGTAGAAGGGAGCAGAGAACAGAACAGGAATCTCTCTCCTGCTCACCCTGTAGTTCTCCTTGTCCCCTTCTGTTCGGGAACTGTGAGACCAGCCAGGAGCTCGGGGCTTCCTCCTGGCTCTGTGCTCAGCATCACGCCTGGCTCAGTGACCATGTCCAGTGCTGGGGACCAAACTGGCCTCCGTAAGGCAAGAACCGTAACTCCTGTTCTGTCTCTTAACCCAATCTCGTATCCTGATACTTTTGCTTCAAATAGGATTGAGCTGGGTTTTGTACTTAAAAAAAAAAAACCTTAATGATTTTGAAATTGTGTCACCAAACCCAGGAAGCAGAAAACAATATTTGACTCTATAGACCATTGAAACTTAACAAAGTCTACAAATACGTCAAGGCAATTCTTTCAGTCTCGGGCAAGTACGACCCAGTCGATACATAAATCTGATGACTCTATACTGATTATATAAGAACCATGTGGTATTGACGGAAGTTAATCACCTTTTCTTTTCAAGTTTTGGATTGATGTGCCTTAGCCAAGGGTGCTCAGGGACCATCTCTGGCTCTGTGCTCGGACCCTTGGCAGTGCTTCCACGGGGGCTGGGGGTAGCATATGGTGCGGGGTCGGGGTCGGTGGGGGGGGTGTGGAAGCAGGGGCAGCTGATCGCAAGGCCAGTGCCCAAACTCCTCCCGCCCTCCCTCTCTGCTCACAGGGCATTTCTGTTCTTACTGTGCAAAAAGATGTTCCACGTGAGAAGGGTTCCCCCATCATACATGAACAATTTTGTAAAGAGAAAACGTGTAGGAATAAAAATCCTGATGGCTGAGAACCCTAGGAAAACGCGAGCAGGCCCAGAAGCAGGCGCCAGAAGGCGCGCTCTCCTTCTGTTTGTGAGAGATGAGAGGTGCCACCCCACTGGGGGGCGAGTGCTGGGTGCGAAAGGGCCCCCGCTTCCCGTGGGTGCCGTGTGTCTGATTCCAGAGACTCGCCCAGAAAGGTCTGCACGATGGAAGGTCAGGGAGAAGCCGCTCGTCCCGGCGAACTCGGCGAGACGCCCTTGGTGCCTCCCATGCTCCGGTTCCTCTGGGGCTGGGGCCCTTCATCTGGGGCAGGCCGTTAGGGCCACACTTAAGGGTGCTCAGGGACAGCTCCTGGCCCTGGGCTCAGGAGGGTCCGTACGCGGCGCCAGGGATTGAGCCTGGGTCGGCCCCGTGTGAGGCAAGTGCCTTCACCCCTAGGCTAGCTTCCCAGCCTCCCTGGGGCCCGCTGGACGCGGGGACGAAGAAGCACCTGGGCAGACAGGCGGAGAGGACGGTCAGGCTGGCCCCGGGCTCCGGAGGCTGGTTCGGGCATACGGTCGGGGCAGCCTCGAGGCCTGAGCCTAGGAAGCTCCCAGCACTGTGGGCTACGGGGTTATCCCCAGCTCTGGGGGGTCCACAGGCGTCGTGTCCTCGGCCCCAGCCCTGCACCGCCACCAACCACCCAGACACGGCGGGTCTCAAACGGCAGCGTGACAGCAGCCCGGTCGCGCCCACGGCCCCGTCCTGCGGGGGGCACAGGGGGGCCCTCCCGGCTCTGAGGAGAAGAAGACCCCCCGGCTCGCATCAAGGAGGGCATCTGGGGGGCCGGAGAGGCAGTGTGGCAGGTGCGGCAGGGCCGGCCCGGGTTCGGTCTCCACCCCATCTGGTCCCCGAACCCACCAGGAGTGACCCGGTCACAGCGCCGTGGGTGCTCCCCGAGCACCGCTGGGTGCGGCCCCAAACAAACGGGGGAACAGGCGGGACGGCGAAGGGGCATCTGGAAGGCAGAGGGGCCCTTTCTCGCCACCCCTCTCCAGGGCTCCCTTCCAGGGCGGCGGCTAGGGGCCCCCCTCTGCGCCCACCCCCACTTCCAGGACATGCTGGAACTCGGGTCTCCAGCCACTGGGAGCAGCCACGCCTGGCAGCGCTCTCACGCCCGGCGTGCTGGCCGCAGGGGCCTCCTCGGGTGGACTGTGTGGCCGGGGAAGTGCCCAGAAACTGGGCACAGCTGCCCCCCCCCCCCCGCTGCCCCCTGGGCACTCCTCCCTCGGGGTAAAGTCCAGCTGCTGTAAATCTTTATGGCTGGGCTGAGTTCAAGGTCCGCAGTGCGGCCCGGGGGAGCGTTATAGCTCACAACAAACGTGCCAGCCTCCATTTCCCGGCACTGGACTGCAAATGACCAGGCCCGCGGGCCGGCGCCAGGCTCTGCGGTTGTCCGGGCCCGGGCCGCTGGCTCTCTGAGACCATGCCGACGACGAAGAAGACGCTGCTCTTCCTCGGGGGCTTCTTCACCAGCTTGGGGTCATTCGTGCTGATCTGCTCTATCCTGGGCACCGCCCATTGGGTCAACAGCAGCGTGTACATCAGGGACCCTGCCTCCAACAGCACCGTCTCCCTAACCTACGGACTTTTCAGCGGCGAGAGCAGTCAGCACTTTGACAATGGGCTGCAGGAACTCACGAGACACTTTAAAGGTAAGCGAAGGAAGTGGAGCGGGTATTGCGAGCTTGGGGGAGCTGGGCCGGGTATTGCGAGCTTGGGGGAGCTGGGCCGGGTATCGCGAGCCTGGAGGAGCTGGGCCGGGTACCGAGAGCTTGGAGGAGCTCGGTTGGGTATCACCAGCTTGGAGGAGCTGGGCTGGGTACCGAGAGCTTGGGGAAGCTGGGCCGGGTATCACCAGCTTGGAGGAGCTGGGCCGGGTATCGCGAGCCTGGAGGAGCTGGGCCGGGTACCGAGAGCTTGGAGGAGCTCGGTTGGGTATCACCAGCTTGGAGGAGCTGGGCCGGGTACCGAGAGCTTGGGGAAGCTGGGCCGGGTATCACCAGCTTGGAGGAGCTGGGCCGGGTATCGCGAGCTTGGAGGAGCTGGGCCGGGTATCGAGAGCTTGGAGGAGCTGGGCCGGGTATCGAGAGCTTGGGGGAGCTGGGTCGGGCCCAGGCTGTCTGTATTTTGAGCTGAATATTTGCTCGGAAGTCATTTCCTCCCAGCCTAAGAGCGGGCGGGGGTCTTCACTTGGGACACACGCTGTCTCGGGCTCAGCCCCTCGGGTCTGCTAACGTGACGGGTGGAGTCCTTCCCGCTGGGCGATGCTGGTGAGATAAGTCAATCATTAAGCAAACCTTTGTGGCAACAATGGGGCTTCTAAGGGCTAGGAGGAATTCCAGGACAGTAACAACCTCTGGAGCTTCCCTGGGGTTTCTGTCCCAGGGCACAGCAAAGGGGAAAGCAGTCGACTTCCTCTTTCTGCGCCTCCGCTGCTTTCCTTCCATCCACCCGGATTTGCACTCTGACTTTCCGGAGAATGGGTGCTGTCAGGCACGGATTCACGTTCCTTCATTCTACAGCGTCCGTGTCGTCTCTGGTCCCGACTGAGGACGTTCTGCCCTGAGCCCGACAGGGGGGTGGAAGCTCCAGGGGTCACTTGGTTGAATCTTAAGGCTGGACTAGACCCTGATAATGTTTTCTAAGTGTCAGTAGGGGCAACGGTCACCAGTGATTGGACACTGCAGGTGGGTTTGGCTCTGAGCCACGGGGCCCGAGGGCGTCCTATTGGCACTAACAGGTGCCGGGCGGCCCTGCCTCACGGAGGGAAACGTCGGTTCTGCCTTCTACAAACAGGTGCTTCTGGGGCGAGGCTGCTTGTGGCTGGGGCGGCTAGAAACGCCCGTTTTCAGCTGTGGACGCTCACACAGCGGGCATCTCTGCGTAGGAGAAGGGATGTGTGCGATTCTGTGTGTGTCCACTGGCCCTTTGGACGCCGGACCCTGTCTGCCAAATGACACCTGGCAGGGCCTCATTCTGCCTCTCTGGGGGCAGAGCCGTGTGGACCCCTGGGGTGGCCAGGCGTGGCCAGCTGTGTCCTGACCAGCTGCTGTTCCCACTGGGGGCTGGGAGCGGGCCGCGAGACATGGGTCTGTGCTCGCTCCTCTCCGTCCCGGGACCCAGTCCAGCCTCACCTGCCATCAGCTCTGCTCACAGCGGCGAGGCCCCCGGCCCCGGGGTGGGGTCCTCACTGTCCCGGTGACCTGGGCACCCCGGATGCACGCACACTTGGAGCGATCAGGGTCCTGGATCGCAGCGTGGCCCCCGAGTCGCAGGACACGGCGCTGCCTGCTTGGGCCAGCCAGGGTGGACGGCGCGTTGAAGCGGGACGGCGGAGTGCGCTGGACCCTTGCAGCCAGAGGGGCGGGGCAGGGGGCGGGGCAGGGGGTCAGGAGACAGGGCTCTCGGGCCACGCCCAGGCTTCCAGGAACTGTGCCAAAGGGCAGTGCCAGCCCCGCCCGGAGCAAGGCCCCTCCCCACCTCCGCGCCCACCGCCTCAGGTGCTTCCCCACAGGCCCTCGGAGAGTGACTGCCCGTGGGCAGGGGTGAGGCTGGCGTGGGGTCCCCCTCAGCATGGACACATGGACAGACTCGGGGACACGGGCTGCCGGGCGGCTCATATGTGGCATCTGCACCCTCGGTCATGGCCCGGGGTCCCAGTGACCAGGAAAGTCTGGGACAGCAGGCCCGGCTCTCGGCAGAGCCTGGGGGGTGCTCTGAGCACCCGGCACGAAGGCGGCACCGCGGGCAGGCGGGCGGGAGCGGGAGCAGGCCCCACGCCGAGACCACCCTGTGTGTGTGGTGGGGACCGGCACCCCGGGGACAGCCCCCGCCCAGGTGATGTCACAGCTGTGACCCAGGCCCCGGGCAGGCCCAGGTGAGGCCTCGGGCTCCGTCCCTGACCCGCCTCCCGGCGTCTCACTGTGCTCCTGCCTGGCCCCGAGTCCCGGCTGGAATCGGCCTGTCTCGCGGGCGAGGCCCGAGCGAGAGAAGCCCAGGCCGGGAGTCCAGCCTCTTCTGGGGGCAGTTTCCCCGCCCGCCCCCACCCTGCCGCTCGCCTCCTCTCCCACCTCCTCTCCTTTGTTCTCGGGAGCTCACGATTGTACTATTAGTTCAAGCTAAAAATAACTTGGAAAGCGAATCTCCTGCGAAAATGCAATTAATTGCGAAGAGCACAAATGAGGCTGATGTCTCCAGCATCCCTGAGCTGGTCCCCACCTCGCCCTCTCTCGGAGCTGGACACCGGCCAGGGCCTCTTCTCGGCCTGGCGCCCCACAGGGACTGGCGTGGCCAGTGAGGGGAGGGGTCTGCCCGGGCAGGACAGGGAGGTTCCACCCCCACCCCCCAGACCCTGGTGTCCATCTGAAGGCTCCACCCCCAGCCCCCAGTGTCCATCTGAAGGCTCCACCCCCAGCCCCCAGTGTCCATCTGAAGGCTCCACCCCAGCCCCTGGTGTCCATCTGAAGGCTCCACCCCCAGCCCCTGGTGTCCATCTGAAGGCTCCAACCCCGAGCTCCCGGTGTCCATCTGAAGGCTCCACCCCCAGCCCCCGGTGTCCATCTGAAGACTCCACCCCCAGCCCCTGGTGTCCATCTGAAGGCTCCACCCCCCCCAGCCCCCAGTGTCCATCTGAAGGCTCCACCCCAGCCCCTGGTGTCCATCTGAGGACTCCACCCTCCCAGCCCCCAGTGTCCATCTGAAGGCTCCACCCCAGCCCCTGGTGTCCATCTGAGGACTCCACCCTCCCAGCCCCCAGTGTCCATCTGAAGGCTCCACCCCAGCCCCTGGTGTCCATCTGAGGACTCCACCCTCCCAGCCCCCAGTGTCCATCTGAAGGCTCCACCCCAGCCCCTGGTGTCCATCTGAGGACTCCACCCTCCCAGCCCCCAGTGTCCATCTGAAGGCTCCACCCCAGCCCCTGGTGTCCATCTGAGGACTCCACCCTCCCAGCCCCCAGTGTCCATCTGAAGGCTCCACCCCAGCCCCTGGTGTCCATCTGAGGACTCCACCCTCCCAGCCCCCAGTGTCCATCTGAAGGCTCCACCCCAGCCCCTGGTGTCCATCTGAGGACTCCACCCTCCCAGCCCCCAGTGTCCATCTGAAGGCTCCACCCCCAGCCCCCGGTGTCCATCTGAAGGCTCCACCCCCAGCCCGTGGTGTCCATCTGAGGACTCCACCCCCAGGCCCCGGTGTCCATCTGAAGGCTCCACCCCCAGGCCCCGGTGTCCATCTGAGGACTCGCAGGAAGCAGCCCTGAGAGGGCCAAGGGCCTGGGGTCAGGCATCCCAGCCCCGCGGCAGGACGAGCCCCTCTGCCTGCCGATGGCGCCCCCCGCCCCCCGCACTCTCTCCTCAGCTGGGGTCGTGGCCTGGCTCCTGGCCTGCAGCACTGGACGAAGAGTCCCGAGTGAGCGGTGGCTGCGGAGTCGCACGCCCGACCCCTCCGCGAGGCCGCGGGAAGGAGACGTTGGCTAAATTCGCGGCAGCGCGAGCAGCTGTCAGCTGGCCTCGTCCCCCGAGCCAGCGTGTTCCGCCGCTCAGCGTGTGCGCGGAGCCTGGGGGTGGGCACGGCTCGTGGGGGCCGGGGATGTGACCGTGAGGCTGGGCCGTGCCGTGGGGGTGGGCAGGCCGCGGGCTGCCACCTGCTCCCAGGAAAGCGGGGGTTGGGACTCTCACCCAGAGCCAGAAGCCAAGCCATGCTGCCCGTCCTCTCGGGGCTGAGGCTGGCCCCACGCCACGTCCTCGTCCGGGCGAGCGCCCCGCGGGGCTTCTCTGTAGAGAGGAACCTTCCCCTGGGACTTCCCGGCCCGCGGGCAGACCCAGACAGCTCCTCACCCTCAACTTTCCTCCCCGCCTTTGTGCTTCATTTTGGGTGATGGTGGTGGTGCTCCTGGCTGAGTGCTCGGGGGTCCCTGGGTTGCCTGCACAGCGGGAGCTCCAGGCAGCTGCGCCGTGTTCCTGCCTCTACCTGGGCTTCCAGCTCTCTCCTAAGCCTCCTCAGTGTGTCTCGGGGAGGCCAGGGGCCGTGTGGCCCCCACAGCCCACTCAGGGGTGTGAGGCGTGGGGGTGAGTTCTGGAGACGTGAGGAGGTTGGAAGCTGAGGCATGGGGGTGAGGAAGGAAGCTGAGGTGTGGGATGGTGAGGTGGGGGTGTGAGGTGGTTGGGAAGTGAAGTGTGGGGTGAGGTACAGGGCATGGGATGAGGGGCTGTGAAGTGTGGGGATGTGAGGCGTGGAGGAGAGGCATGGGGGTGAGGTGTGAGAAGGTGAGGTGGTTGGAAGTTGAGGTGGGGAGGTGTGTGATGTGGGGTGTGAGGTGTGAGGTGTGGGGTGTCAGGTACGGGGGTGTGAGGTATGGAGTGTGAGGTGTGGGGGTCTGAGGTATGGGGTATGAGGTGTGGGGTGTGAGGTGGGGGTTGTCAGGAATGGGGGTGTTAGGTATGAGGGTGTGAGGTATGAGGTGTGAGGTATGGAGTGTGAGGTGTGGGGGTCTGAGGTGTGGGGTGTGAGGTGGGGTTGTCAGGAATGGGGGTGTTAGGTATGGCGGTGTGAGGTATGAGGTGTGAGGTGTGTGGGTGTGAAGTGTGGGGTGTGAGGTGTGGGATGTGAGGTGTAAGGTGTGAGGCATGGGGGTGTCAGGTATGGGGTGTGAGATGTGAGGTATGGGTCTGTGAGGTGTATGTGGGGATGTGTGTGGGGCTGTGTGGGTGTGTGGGGGTGTGTGTGGCGTGTGTGTGTGTGTGTGGCATGTGTGTGGGGCTGTGTGGGGCTGTGTGTGGCATGTGTGTGGGTGTGTGTGGCATGTGTGTGGGTGTGTGTGGCATGTGTGTTGGTGTGTGTGGATGTGTGTGGGTGTGTGTGGGGATGTGTGGGTGTGTGTGGATGTGTGTGTGTGGGTGTGTGTGGGTGTGTGTGGGGATGTGTGGGGATGTGTGGAGTGTGTGTGTGTGTGTGGGTGTGTGTAGGTGTGTGGGTGTGTGTGGGTGTGTGTGGGTGTGTGTAGGTGTGTGTGGGTGTGTGTGGGGGGCTGTGTGGGTGTGGGGGTGTGGGAGCCGCCTTGGTGCGGTGACTCAGCCCACAGACATGCGCGGTGTCTGACAGGCCCACTCTGACTCTTTCCCTGAGTCACCTCAGGCCTGAAGCCGCATGTGTGACCGTCACCGCACGCTCGAGCAGACTCGGGTTCCGGCCGAGCTCGTGCCTTGGGTGTGGCCTGCGCTGGCCCCGCTTCGGAAGGTTCCGCCGCCGGCTGCTCGAGGCCCCGGGACTCCCGACGGTGTGTCCCGCGGGTGAGGCCCTCACCTGGGCCTGTCTCCTCCGGAGGGTCTCAGCCCACCCAGTGCTCTGGCCCCCCCGCTCTGACCCCCAGGTCCCGGGTTCCACCGCAGGCACAGTCTCCGGGGACTCCGGTGGTGCCCGGGTGTGACCCGACGTCGGGGATGCTGGTGGCCGCGGGGCTGAGTCTCCCTCCGCTGGCTCCCGCCCTGGCTCCCGCGGCCGCAGGGGCAGAGCTCAGGGCAGCGAGGACCCGCCCTGGGCAGGGCACGGGCGTCGCGGTCCCCTGGCCACGCACAGGCCGATGGGCTCCTGCAAGGCCTGTCCAGCCCCGGGCGCCTTCGGGCCATCAGCACAGACCGAAGGCCCAACGGAGCGATAGCACAGCGGGGAGGGCATTTGCCTTGCACGCGGCTGACCCGGGTTCAATTCCCAGCATCCCATATGGTCCCCTGAGCACCGCCAGGAGTAATTCCTGAGTGCAGAGCCAGGAGTAACCCCTGTGCATCGCCAGGTGTGACCCAAAAAGCAAAAAAAAAAAAAAAAACAAAAACCAAAAAACGAAGGCCCAAGGGGTTCGCGGCGGGAGCAGAGGGAGGGACTCCAGGCCTGGCCAGTCTCTGGGTCCGGGGGCCTGACACTGGAGCCGTTTCCCGACTCCCGGCCAGCCCTCCTCAGGCCTTCGGGACAGCAGCCGACCGCGCGGGCCGTCCGGGGCCCCGGAAGTGTCTCAGGAGACGCGCTCAAAGGAGGGCCCTCCCCCGGGCAGCTGCAGCCACTGACCAGAGGCGGGAAGGGGCCTGGGGTCCCCGTGGCAACTCCTGCTCCCTTCACCCGCGGCCTGGGGCACGAGGGGAGGCACAGCCCCAGGGCCCAGGCCTGCTCCGGGGGTGGGGGCTGGTGGGAGGGAGCCCCCGGGGGAGGGGGGCTGGTGGGAGGGAGCCCCCGGGGGTGGGGGCTGGTGGGAGGGAGCCCCCGGGGGTGGGGGCTGGTGGGAGGGAGCCCCCGGGGGTGGGGGGCTGGTGGGAGGGAGCCCCCGGGGGTGGGGGCTGGTGGGAGGGAGACCTCGGGGGAGGGGGCTGGTGGGAGGGGGGCCCTGGGGGAGACGCGGGCCCCGCTCCCACACGCGCTCACCGGCCCGAACTCTTCAGTCCTAGACCAGCTGGGCACGTCCACGGCTCGGACCCTGCACTCGCTCGTCATCTTCTTCCTGGTGATGGCGCTGGTCACCGCCCTGCTCAGCGCCGGCTTCTCCCTGTACAACAGCGTCAGCAACCCCTACCAGACGTTCCTGGGCGCCGTGGGGGTCTACACCTGGAGCGGCCTCAGCAGTGAGTAGCCTGCAGCTTGGGTGCGGGACCCCGGGGATCACTAATCACTTCCGGGTGGCTTCGGGGTGGGGGTGGGGGTCACCCGCGTGGTGTCCAAGAGGTCGCTGGGCCCCGCCTGGAGCCTCTCGGCCGACGGGGCGGCGGGCGCAGGTTGGAGCCCAGGGGGCAGCGGCTCAGGGCTGCGTGGGGGCGTCCCGGGGCATTGGGGGGGCCTCCAGCTGCACCCGACAGTGCTTCAGGGGGCCACGAGGTGCCACACGCAAGGACACGCCTGAACTTGGCACCGGCCCAGCCCCTTCGGCGAGTGGAGCAGGCAGGGGGGGGGATCGTTCGCTGTGAGGTGCCTCCACAGACTGGACTTTGCTTGGCCGAGCCAGACGGGCCGAGCCAGCCCCGCGCCTGGCTCGACGCTCCCTCACTCCCCCCCTGGAGACGCCCCCTGACCTGGGAGCTGCCCGGGGTGAGTCGGCCGGGTCGGGGTGTGGCAGGTGGGGCCGCCCAGTGGGGTCTCGGCTCTGAGTCACGGCCACACCCAGCCTCGGGTGACCCCCGCCTGTCCCTGCCCCCAGACCGCGGCCCCTTCGTCCTGCCGGGGCGCCCTGGGGGCTCCCGCTCCCCTCCGTGACGCTGACCCCCAGAAAGGCTCGAGCCGTGACCAGGCGCTTGCAGCCCCGCCGGCCGGGCGGCACTGCCGGGAGTGGCTGTGCGGGCGCTGCCCCTCCCGGGCCGTCCTTGCCCGCCGGGGAGGTGGCCAGGCCCCGGTGCTGTGCTGGTGTGCTGGGCGGCGCCCGGGGAGGTGGCTGGCACAGCCCCACCCTGGCCCCTGGTGCCAGCATTCGCGCCGGGGTTCCCGCTCACGGGCGGCCGGGCACATCTGAGCCCCCCGACACCGTGGGCCCAGGCCCAGGGAAGCTGCACAGGCCCCGTTCAGGGCCGAGGGGCCACAGGGACCCCGCTTGGGGCCGGAGGGCTGGTCCCCCGCCAGCCACAGTCAGAACAGGCTGTCCCCTCCCGGACTGTGGACACTGGAGCCCGCTCCCAGGCCCCGCGGGGAGCACCGAGGCCTGAGCGGTGAGCAAGCATCCCCCTTCTGGGCCCCGGGCCCAGCCAGAGGGTGGGGGCAGCCTGGGCAGCGCCCGGCTCCTCTCGAGGGTCGCCCTGACCCTGTGTTCTTGTGCCCCTCTGGCACCCGGGCCCAGTGAAGACCAGCAGCACTGCCGGGGTGGAGCCTGGCTGGCCAGTGTGGTCAGAGGGACAGGGGCAGCCTCAGGCCCATCCTGAGCCGGGCGCAGCCCTGGGGCACTCAGCAAGAGGGCAGCGGCCTTTCCCGACACGTCCCAGGGCAGCTGAGACCTGACTGTCTCTGTGATTCAGAGAAGTTTGAGCCGACCCGCCCCTCACTGGGACAGCCTCCTGCGTCCCAGGCCTGCGGGGGGGGGGGGCGGCCCCCAGGGAGGAGGAGGAAGGGGAGGAAGGAAAGGGAAGGGGGAAGAGGGAGAAGAGGGTGCAGGGGGACGGAGTGTGGGAGGGAGAGGGAGGGAGAGGGGGAGGGGAGGACAGAGGGGGAGGGGGAGGGGAGAGGAAGAAGAGGGAGGGAGGGAGGGAAGGAGGGAGGGGGGAGGGGGAGGGAGAGGGAGGGAGGGATGGAGGGAAGGGGAGGGAGGGGAGGGGAGGGAGGGGAGGGGGGAGGAGCACTGGGCCCAGCCCTCTCCTCCTTCCCGTGCCCTCAGCAGGGCCTGTGGGCCTGAGCCCCTCCCGCCTCACCCCGTCCTGAGCACAGGCCGTGTGGGGAGACCCCTGGCCGACCTGGCGGAGGCTGGTCTGGGCCTCGGGCTCGGGCTTCCCTCCCTGAGGCGCCATCGGCCTGCTCTGGGCTCCAGGGGGCACAGCTGTGGGCGCCCTCGTCCACGGCAGAGACGCCCCCGGGCCCCTGAGGCAGAGCACAGGGGCCAGGGGTGCGGGGCCTGGGGGTTGTGGGTCCAGGAAGGGGGATTGTGGGTTCTGGGGGATTGTGGGTCCAGGAGGGAGTTGTGGGGCTCAGGAGGGGGTTGAGGGGCCCAGGAGGGGATTGTGGGTCCAGGAGGGGGTTGTGGGTCCAGGACGGGGTTGAGGGTCCAGGAGGGGATTGTGGGTCCAGGAGGGGGTTGTGGGTTCAGGACGGGGTTGTGGGTTCAGGAGGGGGTTGTGGGTCCAGGAGGGGGTTGTGGGTTCAGGACGGGGTTGTGGGTTCAGGAGGGGGTTGTGGGTCCAGGAAGGGGGTTGTGGGTTCAGGAGGGGGATTGTGGGTCCAGGAGGGGGTTGTGGGTTCAGGACGGGGTTGTGGGTTCAGGAGGGGGTTGTGGGTCCAGGAAGGGGGTTGTGGGTTCAGGAGGGGGATTGTGGGTCCAGGAGGGGGTTGTGGGTCCAGGAAGGGTGTTGTGGGTTCAGGAGGGGGTTGTGGGTTCAGGAGGGGGTTGTGGGTCCAGGAGGGGGTTGTGGGGCTCAGGAGGGGGTTGTAGGTTCAGGAGGGGGTTGTGGGGTTCAGGAGGGGGTTGTGGGTCCAGGAGGGGGTTGTGGGGCTCAGGAGGGGATTATGGGTCCAGGAGGGGGTTGTGGGGCCCAGGAGGGGGTTGTGGGTCCAGGAGGGGGTTGTGAGTCCAGGAGGGGGATTGTGGGTCCGGGGGGGGGTTGTGAGTCCAGGAAGGGGTTGTGGGTCCAGGAGGGGGTGTGGGTCCAGGAGGCTGTTGTGGGTCCAGGAGGGGGATTGTGGGTCCAGGAGGGGGATTGTGGGTCCAGGAGGGGGTTGTGGGTCCAGGAGGGGGATTGTGGGTCCAGGAGGGGGTTGTGGGTCCAGGAGGGGGATTTGTGGGCCCAGGAAGGGGTTGAGGGGCCCAGGAGGCGGTTGTGGGTTCAGGAGGGGGTTGTGGGGTCCGGGGACTGTGGGCCCAGGTGGGGAGGGCAGGGCCAGGCCTGAGCTCTGGGCCCTGGCGCGGCCTCAGGGCAGAGGGAGCCCCTTCCCCGTAACCGAGGGAGGAGCAGGAGAAGCTCGGGGGCCTGGGGACCCTCGCGTGGCCCCGCCTGGCCGTGCCCGGGGCCAGCAGGCCCAGCCCTGACGGTCCAGGCCCAGGAGGTCCAACTTGGTCCTGTGTGTGGGCCTGGCAGACTCTCACCCACCCGAGCGCCCACCGCAGCTCGTGCCCCCTGACCCCTGCCCCCACGGGACCCCTGTGGCCCTGAGCACGTGCGGCCCAGACACGCGGTCAGCGTTTTCTGCCCGTAAAGCGGCAGGTGCGCTGGGCTCAGGCGGGGCCGGGCCGACCCAGACGGGCCCGCAGGCGCCGGCGTGACTAAGCGGGGGGGGGGGATGGGGGGCCCTTCCCAGGCGCCCGGCGAAGGGGCTGACGCGGCGGCACGGACGGAGACGCGAAACCCTCAGCCTGAGAGTCTGCCGGGCCGAGACCCGCCGGGCCTGTCATTAGATCGCCCCACCCGCCCGCCAGCCTCCCCCCGCGGCGCCCCCCCACGCGGGGAATGGGGGTGGAAGCAGAGCCTGCGCTGCTCCCGGGCCTCAGTGGCCGGATTCCGCGCCTGCCCCGGGCCTGCGGCCGCCTGGCCGGACACTCCCGTGTTGACTCAGGCGTGTGCAAAGTCCAGAGAGGAAAGTTCCGGGCGGAAGGTGCCGGAGAGGAGGGCGGGCAGGGGCTGGGAGATGGCGCCCCACGGGGGTCTGCCCTGCTGCCGGGGCCCTGGGGGTACAAGGGACAGAGACGGACGGACGGACGGACAGATGGACGGGCGGATGGACAGACGGGCTTCAGAGAAGCCAGGCTCACTCTAGGCTGCCCTCAGGGGGTGACTCCCAGGCTGGGACCTGCTCTGTGTCGCCCCCCGGCCCCCCACCCCCGCTCTGCTGTGGCCTCGTCTGGCCCGTTTCTCCTCGGTCTCTCCGAGTTTCCTCCAGTGCTCCTGCCTGTCGCCCACAGCTCCGGGGGTCGGGGGGGGCCTCGCTCTCTCGCCGTGTCCTCAAGGAGCTTCTGTAACACTCGGCCCAGCCCCTCTGCCCGTGACGAAGCGACATGGGGTCAGCTGCCCGTGGGCGGGGAGGCGGCAGGGCACCCGTGCTCCCCGAGGGGGGCGCCGGGCGGGTCCGGCATCCTCGGGCCCTGGAGAGCTGGGCCCCGGGGAGGCGGCCACCCCGGTCACACGCGCCTCTCTCTCTCTCTCTCTCTCTGCAGTGGTCCTGGCGCTGCTGACCATGATCCTGTTCGTGGTGAGCACGCAGTCCGCCCGGCTCTCGGAGACGCTGGCCTGGGGGGTGCACCAGGTCCCCTCGGTGGCCACGCTCCGCTACACCGGCCACGTCTACGGCTACTCCTTCTGGCTGCTGCCGCTGGCCGGGCTGCTGGACCTGGGCACCCTGGGCTTCATCTTCCTCTACCAGAAGGCGCGCTACCAGCGGAAGCAGGAGCAGAGGAAGCCCATGGAGGAGGCCCCGCGGGACGGCATTCTCTTCTGAGCTGGCCCCCCGGCCCTCGGCCCCACGACACACACCCCCTGCCCCAGGGTCCTGCGCGTGGCCGGGCGGGAGACGGGCCGAGGGGCCACTCCGCTGACGCCCACGCCTCCTCTCGGACTGAGCCGCGGCCTCCCGACCAGACACGTATTTATTTCCTTCTTCCGCAGTGACCCTGGCAGCCAGGCTGCCGGTCGGTCCCTTGTCCCCCCTCTCCCTCGCCCCTACCCTCCCACGACCACCCCCGCCATGCAGCCCCCGAGCCGAGGGTCCCAGGCCCGGCTCGGCCCCTTGGGCTGTGCCTCCCCCCTGCACTCGCCTTGGTGCCCCCGAGTCCGTCCACGCCAGAGAGGTGGACGGGCCCCGCTCGGGCCTGGCTCGGGGCGGCGAGAGCCGGAGCGAAGGGGGGTGCCGGGCCGAGCCTGACGCGACAGGCCTGGCGTGACTCTTGGCTCCGCGTGGAGCCTGCACCCCACCCCCCGGCCAAGCGGCCCCAGGCGGAGAGCCCAAGCCCACCCACCTGCCTGGGAGGGGCGGGCCCCGCGGGCCCCCTCGCGGGAGAGCAGGGTCAGTGGACACGGACGGTCACCGCCGCAGCCCGGCCTGCTGGACGCCGGGCGCGAGGGCGGGGACTCACGGCCAGCCCCACCCACTTGCTGAATAAAAGCCACGGAACCCCGACGGCCTCCGAGTGGTGGGGAGGCACAGCCTGCGGTGGAAGCTTCTGGAACCCCCCCAGACGCTGCTGGGCGGGGAGCTCGGTGTCTGCAGGGCTGAGGGTGGGCCCGGCGGGTCTGTGGCGGCGCTTGTGCCCGGCTGTCCTGACTCGGGGACGGGCAGTCGGGGCGGGGGGGCTTCTCGGGCCACAGCTGTGCCCACCCCGCCCCTGCGCTGGTGACTGTCAGCCCCCGCCTCGCACGCATGGAGGCCTGGAATGCTGGGACCTGAAGGTTCTGGAAAGTTCCAGCAGGCTCCCCCGTGCTGCCTGCCCGCAGCCCAGTTTTTCACTGGAACCAGCTGTTTTTGTTCAGGTGCGTCTCGCTGCTGTGTCGTGGGGCTGCTGAGGCTGAGGCTGAGGCGTGGGTGCCCGTGGGCCGTGAGCCCCCCACGCGGTGCCCGTGAGCACACTGTAGCACACTCGTCCCAAAAGAAACAGCTCTGTCCTTGTTGAGGGCAGCCTAGTATTCCACATGGCGACCCTGTCTGGGTGCTGCTTCCAGTGGTGTGAAAAGGGCCGTGGGGTGTGGGTGGGGGGCTTCGTCCCCGAATACCCTCATTCTCCTCACCCCGGAGCCCAGCTCTCAGGAATGCAGGCCCGAGCCAGCAGCCGGGGTGGGGGGAGTCTCGGAGGCCGGAGTCCCCAATAACAGCTGGGGGTGTGGCTGCCCTTGGCCCCGAGACCTCACCCCCAGCCCTCGCACCGGGACCCAGCACAGTCCCCCACTCCCACAGACGCCAGCCTCGTCCCGCCCCGGGGGCCAGGCCCTCCTCCCCCCACCAGGGGAGCCGCGGGGGCAGAGCTGGGAGGCTCAGGGACCCCGCGGGCCACTGCATCCCCCCAACTCTCAAAGCTCCTCGCAGAACGGCCTGGGAGCAGCCGCTGAGGAGCACTCGGGAGCACGGAGATGCAGTGCCTCGGGCGGACCCGGGCTCCAGACCCCCGTCATCTCCCGCATTCCGGTTGGGCCTAAGAAGTGGCGGGCACGGGCGGGCAGCAGTGGGCAGCCCCCGGCTCTCCCACCAGACTCGCACGGCCTCCCCTGCAGCACCACCCCGGCGTCTCACAGTCCCAGGAAGTGCCTCTTCCAGGAAGCCTTCCAGAGCCGCATTCTGAGCTCAGACCTCGGTCCCCGCCGGCCATCGCCTCCCCCGGTGCGTCCAGCGTCCCGTCTCCAGCCACGGGGCCCATCAGGCGCCCGCCCTGGTGTGGAGGGAGGCAGGGCCCTGCGCCCCCTCTGGAGACCGTGGGGGTCCCTGCGGGATCCCCGGGGAGTCGCTGCTCTGGGGGCCCCTTTGCCCTCCTCAAAGTATCCACGACCCCAACGTGGGGCAGGAACACGCACGCGTCTGCGGCTGCTGACGGGCTGTGGCCGGGCAGGCTCACGGGTTCGGGGCGGCCCGTGGCGAGGCTGCGCGGGGAAGCACGGCCCCGGCAGGCAGGACGCGGCCGGGGAGTGGGGCCTGGCCGTGCCCCTGAGTGGGCGGGAAGCCCCGTGTCAGACGGGGGCCCAGCCTGCCCCCCCCGCTGGGCCGAGGGACGGAGGTAGGGCCCTGGCGGGCTCCCGGGCCTGGGGTCCACTGCACCCCGGGAGCTGGGTGGTGGCACCTCCCGGGCACCCCTGGGGGCACTCAGGCTCTGCCCCAAGAAGGCTCAGGCCGGCCGGGGCAGGACCTGGGCCCAGACCACGTGACCCCCCGTGTGGTGCCGGGCTCCCCCGGGGGGCTGGGCTGCTCCCGGCGGAGTTTGGATGAGAGGTAGGTGGGCAGCCGGGCTGGGGGCGAGCACGCTGGTGACTTCCAAGGCCCCGCGGTCACTCCGCACGTGCAGTGGGCCCAGGGCCTGGACCACCAGCCTCGGCCGGGGAAGATCTGGGGGTGGCACGGGGCAGGCTCAGAGAGCACCGGGAGGGGAGTACCCAGGAGGCTGGGGGAGGGGGAGGAGCTTCGGGCAGGGGCGGGAGGGGCAGAGGCACTTGGGGACGGCCGGCTCTCACCTGGTCAGCCCTCACTTTCTCCCAACCCGGCCGGGCTGGGGTCTGCAGCTGCCCGCTGCCCAGGCGGCCGCTGTTCCCGGGTTTCACACCTGGTGCCTCTGCAGCGTCTCTGCCCCTGGTCTCCCCCGCGGGCCGGCCGGTGCCCAGGCGGGTGCCCTGTTCTCTGGGGTTCCTTCGCCCGTCAGGGGGACGGCTCTGGGGCAGCACTGCCCTCTGGTGGGCATTTTGGTAACTGCGTTTGGTGAGTGGCGGGTTCACTGCCGCTTTGCTGCATGGCAGGGAAGAAACTTTTTTTTCCCTTGGGATTCAGAGCATCATCGGGCAGGACGTCGACAGGCATCATTGCCGGCGGGGATTTATTTTTTTATTATTATTATTTTTTTTAATAAAAATTTTATTTTATTAAATCACCGTGTGGAAGATTACAAAGCTTTCAGGCTTAGGTCTCAGTTATACAATGCTGAAACAACCATCCCTTCACCAGTGCCCATATCCCACCACCAAAAAAAAACCAAAACCACACAGTACACCTCCCATCCCGCCCCCCCACCCCCTACCTTGTAACTGATAAGTTTCATTTTACTTTCTGTTTACTTTGGTTACATTCAATATTTCAACACAAACCTCACTATTGTTGTTAGGAGTACCCCACTAGAGTCAGACCTACTGTGAAGACAAATGAGGCTACTGCGGCCGCGCGGTTTTGAATTTCTGTACTTTAACAACTAAGTCCAGGGAGATTTCTTCCAGATATTGGATCATTGCCGGCTTGAAAACCCAATCTGTGGTCATCTTAATATGGCGGACACTGCGCCCTTCATCCCCGGAGAGAAAGAGGCGAGAGAGAGAAATACCTTTCCCCTCCTGGGGGGGCACGGGGCCGAGGCTTAGTTCTCAGGCTGGACACATTCTGCGAGGAGTTGGCGGGCGGGGATTTAGAGGGTATTGATATTTTTTAAGTTTAAAAATTAAAAGTTTGAATAGAGCCTTTCTCTCTTTCTTTCTTTCTCTCTCTTTCTTTCTTTCTTTCTTCCTTCTTTCTTTCTTTCTTTCTTTCTTTCTTTCTTTCTTTCTTTCTTTCTTTCTTTCTTTCTTTCTTTCTTTCTTTCTTTCTTTCTTTCTTTCTTTCTCTCTCTCTCTCTCTCTCTCTCTTTCTTTCTTTCTTTCTTTCTTTCTTTCTTTCTTTCTTTCTTTCTTTCTTTCTTTCTTTCTTTCTTCTCCTTCTCCCTCCCCCCCTCCCTCCCTCCCCCCCCTCCCTCCCTTCCTCCCTCTCTCCCCCCTCCCTCCCTCCCTCCCTCTCTCCCTCCCTCTCTCCCTCCCTCCCTCCCTCCCTCCCTTCCTTCCTCCCTTCCTCCCTCCCTTCCTTCCTTCCTTCTCCCTCCCTTCCTTCCTTCCTTTTACTGAAGCAGGTTCACACAATCTCCCAGCGCCCACCCCGCCCCGTGCCCATCTCCCACCTCCAGTGCCCCCAGTTCCCTCCCGCATGCCCTCCCCCGCCCCTCCCTGGCAGGTGCTTCTCTCTCCCGCTCCCGCCTCTGTCTCTGTCTCTCTCTGCCTCTCTCTTCCTTTGGGCATCCTACTACCCTGAGAACGTAACACGCCCTCCCCGTGGAGGCTGGCCCGGGGTCCCGGGCCCTGAGGGCCACTTCACGTCACTCCGGGCACACTCTTACCCAGCGGTGTGAGGACCCCCAGCTCTGAGAAGCTGCCTCGCGTGGTCCAGCCAGCGTTCATGTCAGTGTGGCGCCACCAGGGGGCAGCAGAGACCCGGCAGCTGGGGGACAGTGGGTCCAGGGCCAGGCAGGACTGGGGACACGAGGCTGGTGGACAGTGGCCCCGGAGCACAGCCCAGGCGGGGGTGTTTGCGGAGGGACCGACTTGCCTGGGCCCGTCTCTGGCATCCCAGCCCCGGGCTCTGGGGAGACGCTCTGTCCTGGGAAGGAGCTCCTCGGGGGCCGCCTGGCCCTCCCGCAGGCCACGGGCAGGGGCAGGAAGCCAGGGTCAGTGCCCCACCCAGAGCCCGCCCCGCGCCCCCACTGCCTGGGGAGGGGGGAGGAGGGGAGATGAGGAGAAGTGAAGGGTAAGGGGAGAGTGGGGAGGGGAGGGGAGGGGAGGGAGATGAGAAGTGAAGAGTAAGAGGAGAGCGGGGAGGGGAGGGGAGGGGAGGGGTGGGGAGGGGAGAGACAGGTGAGGGAGGTGCAGAGAGGGAGGGGAGGGGAGGGGAGATGAGGAGAAGTGAAGGGTAAGGGGAGAGCAGGGAGGGGAGGGAGAGAGGGGAGGGGAGGGAAGGTGAGAGACAGGTGAGGGAGGTGCAGACAGGGAGGGGAGGGGAGGGGAGGGAGACGAAGGGAAGTGAGAGATGAGAGGAGATAAGAGGGGAGGGGAGATAGGGGAGAGGGGAGATGAAGGGAGGTGGAGGGAATTGGAGGGAGGGGAGGGGAGATGAGGGGAGTAGAGAGGAGGGGAGAGGAGTTGGGGGGGGAGAGCAGATGAGGGGAGGGGAGGGGAGGGGAGGCCGGCCAGGGGCCCCCAGGAGAGCACTTGGTGCCGGGGAGCAGGGCCCTGGCTGTCCCTGTGGACCCCATGGCTTGGGCTGGTTCCCCACCTCTGGGGGCCCGAGGACGGGGCCGGACACAGCCTGGGAACCGGAGGGGGGGGGAAGGCCTGGGTGCCCCCTGGGGACACGTCAGCCTCGAGGTGACAGCACAGGGGACACACCTGAGGACCCCCGAGACTTCCTGTCGGCCACGGACTCAGCACTCGCCCAGCAGGCATGAGAGACCGAAAGTGCACGTGTATGTGTGAGTGGGTGTGTATGAGTGTGTGCGTGTGACTGGCGTGTATGAGCGTGTGCATGCAATTGAACATGTGTGACTGACATGTAGGAGTGTGTGTGACTGACATGTAGGAGTGTGTGTGTGTGAGACTGAACATGTATGAGTAGTGTGTGTGTGACTGGATGTGTATGAGTGAGTGTGCCCGTGTGACTGGACACGTGTGAGTGAGTGTGCATATGACTAGACACTATGACTGCGCATGTCACTAGACACGTATGAGTGTGCGCATGTGACTGGATGCATGTGAGTGCATGTGTGACTGGATGCCTGTGAGTGTGTGCATGTGACTGGACGCGTGTGAGTGTGCGTGTGCCTGAACACGCCTCAGCACACTCGGCGGGTGTAGACGCTCTCTGTGCAGGCCGTGTGGCCGCCCCTGCTCCCGGGTCCGAGGGCCCTGCCTGCTCTCAGCCGCCCTCACTGCCAGGTGGGTCCGTGGCCCCCCCGCGACACTGCCCTCCAGAGAGAGGCGCTTGGTTCCTGTGCGACCCTCGGAGACCCCCAGCCCTCCTGCCCGGCGGCCCGCCTTAGTCTGCGCCCGGCTCCTCCCCTGTGCCTGGTGCTCAGAGCACTGTGGCCCATGGCCCAGCGAGCAGGAAGGCACCAGAAGTGAAGCCCAGGGGCCGGTCAGCCAGGGCGAGACGCCAACAGCTCAGGCGAAAGTGCTCAGCTGGGCGCCCCTTCCCTCCTCCTCCCCCTCCCGCCCGCCCTCGACAGCCAGTCCCCGGAGTGGCCAGCAGGGGTCACTCTTGCCTTGGAGATGGAGCCAGGAACCCACTGTCCTGGGCTGTACATTTCCACAGTGGAGACTTCAGCGGCCGAGACCTGGGGCTGAAGGTGGTCCTGGGGCCTCGGTCAGCTGGTGCAGGTGGCCGTGGCCCGGCAGCCCGAGTGCAGCATGTCACCTGCTGGCCTGGGCCTCCACACCCCCCCGTGTCCCCCAGGCGGCCTCGGAGACGGCGGGGCTGGCCGGGCCTCTCTGGGGTCTCCCAGCCGCCCCGGCGTCCCGGGGGTCCCCAGAGTCCGTCTGGGCAGCCGAGGTGCTGGGCGGTGGCTCAGTGTCCTCCACGAGGTCAGGGACGAGCCGCCTCACGGGAAGGGACGGGGAGCGGACACGCGTCACTCTCGAAGTTTCCGTGCCACTGCGGGACACACGCGGCCCGCGATTGGGCCAATCGGCTGGATGCCCCCGGCGTGATCTCGGGCCGGTGGCCTGCAGCTGGAAGCAGGGGGAGGGGCTGCAGGGTGTCGGGTCCGACTCCGCAGCCCCACCCGGGCACCGAGTGTCTCGCTGCGGCTGGGCTGCCCCTCAAGCTCCGGCTCCGCCCAACACGCGGCTGCCGTTCACGTGTGTGCCTGTGTCTTTGTGGGGACCCTGTGGGATGCCGGGATCGAACCCGGGTCAATTGCATGCAAGGCCAGCGCCCCCTCCCTGTGCCGTCTCTCCGGCCCAGCGACTGTGGCTTATTATGTCGCACACATGAGGCTTTCGGGACACTCAGCCTTGACACGCAGTCTACACGCACACACGTGCACCCACACATGCTCAGACGTACACGTGCACGTGTGCAGACATACACAGACGCCCGCGTTAATGACGAGGGTGACGATGAGTTTCTGGGAGGCTGGACGATGGCCAGTGAAGGTCTGGGGTGCTCCGCCCCCAGCTGCCCACGATGGCCGCCCCGAGTGACCCCTGACCTGCCCGCGGGCACCTTCCCCCTGCCATCGGAAGGACGGGGGCTCCGGCCTCCCTCCCCCTGAGCCCCCAGGCAGCCACAACTCTGCCCCTCCCTGCCCGCCCCCTGCTTCCGCACACTTCCGGGTTGGGGCACAGGAAAGAAGGCTCTGGAAGGTTCTAGCATGCCGAAACTCTTAGCCGACACTGTCCGGAGGCTGCGGCCTGAGAGTGGCCCCTGGAGGCAGGGTGTCGCTGTGGCGTGGGGTGACCTTGGGCGGTTCACTCCGGCCGTGTTGACAGCCAGCAGTGTGGGACTGTCCAGCTGCGGCCTGTCAGCTGCCGGGCCGGGCGTGAAAGTAAATTTACTATAAACCATCGGCGGCTTCTTATCTCGGCGGTTCTGTGTTCCAGGAGAATCACCCCGGGTCAGGGCCTGTGGCCGGGGGGGGGGGGGGCGTCCAGGGGACCTCGGCCCGGCCTGCAGAGAGGCCGGCCGCGTGGGAGACGGCAGCTGGGCAGGACCCTCCCGGGGACAGGCGGGCCCTGGGCTTGGCTCCCTGCCCCTGGGGGTGATGTGTGAGGGTGACGGGCTCCAGCTGGTGCCACGGCTCCCGGACGCCTCTAGGGGTGTCTGGGCTCTGCTCTGCCCAGACGGCCCTCGGACCCCGGGATCCGGGCCAGCCCCCCTCTCACTCCGTGGAGGCAGGGGACGGGCCAGGAAGCTCGCCCCCCCCAAGAGGAGGGGGGTCCCGGAGCCCCAGAGACATTTGTGTCTCGTCCTGGGTGAAGCCACGGCAGGCCCAGCTCAGGCCCCAGCCGTGCCGGGGGCATCATAGCCCCCGAGGAAATGCAGGGGCGGCCGGGGACCAGGGGCAGGTTCTGTCCTTGCCGCAGACGTGGCCACTACCGGGATGACGCAGTGCCCAAGCCCCTGTGACTCACCCAGCTTGGTGCTCTCAAGGCCCAGCTCTGCCGCAGCGCGCGCCTGTGCATGATTCCTGTACACGGCCTTATAATATTCCACCGGGGCCACTTTCTTGACCCATTCATCAGTCGAGGCACCGGGCCGTTCTCCCTCTGGGCTCTCACCAGCAGGGCGGTCTTCAGCATCTTGTCTGGAGGCTGGGCGGAGACGCTTTCGTTTCTCGCGGGAATGTACTTAAGGTGATCGTACTGCAGGTCACCAGGTGATGCCCTGAACCAGCAGGGCCAACTGTAGACGTGTGCGTGCTGTGGGCCCGTGTCTCACCTCAGGGCACAGGGTGGACGGGCCCCGGCTCCTGCCCGTCACCGCCCGGTGGGTGCTGAGAGGGTCTCACGGCGGGTTTTGAGGGGCTTCTCCAGGGATGAGCTGAAACATATTCTCTCATATGTGATGGCCGTCCGCACCCTTCTCGGGAGGAATGTCTGTTCTTGGCCCGTTGGTGGTGTGTCATCTCCGGAGCACCGTCACCGTGTTCTTCAGACAGTCCAGACGCGAGTCCTCGATGGAGCTGGCTGACAGCTTTGGGGTCACAGAGGAGCCTGCATCACGGTTCTACCCCCGGCCCACGGTGGACCCGGGCACAGCTCACGGTCAGGCCCCGGGCCAGCCCCGAGCCCCACCGGGTGGGGCATCCAATGACGTCCAGGAAAATGAAATTGTTCTCCACTTTGCGCTGTTTCGAGACCAAGAGCCCTGGTTTGGGACGAGGTCGGACGCTGTTTGCTTTCGCTGTTTCTGTCTCTGAAACCGAATTGTCAATGAAAATCTCGCAGTTTCCTCCCCGACTTCCCTGGCATAGATGAGAACCGGCAGGTCGAGGGAAAAGGCTCCGAGACACTCGGGTCCCGGTGAGGACAATCAGAGGGTGATTGGAAGCAGCAACGGCAGTAACAGAGAATCATTTCATAATAGCGAGGAAGCTACTGAAACCTCACAGGTGTGTTCTTACCTATGACCGGGTGAGAGGGGAGAGCTTTCCTCTGAGGGGGCGAGAGGGCAGGCCCTGTCCACGCAGGTCAGCGAGAATCTGGAACCCAGAGGGGTTCCGCTGCTTCCCCGAGGTCACACAGCAAACCTCAGATGGGGCTGGATTTGCGCTGAGGGGGTCTGGCTCCAAATCTCTGCTGTTTTTCTGCCATTACCGTTGAACGCCAGCCCACCGCTCAGAAAAGCCGGGACGGTTTTGCTGTGGAGTCATTCTACAGATGACACTGCGGGGCATCGGGCTGGATGGGGACGCAGGGAGGAGCCACCCAGATGCCCGGGAACTCCAGGGTCTGGGCTGGCCCTTCTCCCCGCAGCCAAGGCCTGACCTGATGAATGACATGAAATTCACACATGTGTTCAAACCCCAGGAAAGAGCAAGGCCAGAGCAGCCTCGAGAGGCGTCGGCGGGGCAGGGCTGGGGGGCCCCGTGGGACTTGCCTGGCCGAGGAGACGCGTCCCAGGGCCTGGCCACTCTCCTCAGCACGGCCTCTGCCCTCCGCACTGACCCCTCATGGCCGTCGGTTCTGGAATCGCCCGGCGGTGGATGGGGGGCTAGGGGCCGGGGCAGGGCCGCCCCCCCTCCTGCTGAGGGTCAGTGTTGCTGGGCCGGGGGGCTGACTGGAGGGGCCGAGCCCGCACAGCCCCCACGGTGTTCGGGGTCTGGAGTCTCCTCTGGGGTGGTCGCTCCCTGCCCTGTCCCGCTGTGCCTGCTGTCCTGAGTGGTCAGCTCGGGTGAAGGCCGTGCCAGCCCCTGGGCCTCCCGGCCTCCCTGCCCGTCCGAGCAGGCCCCGGGCCCGGGACTCAGGACAGCCACCGCCAGCCGAGGCCTGTGACGGAGGCTGGAGTGTGCGTGCTGGGCCTGGCTCCTTCCAGGGGACCCAGGGACCCAGGGGGACCCAGATGGACTAAGGTGGACGCAGATGGATTCCGGGAGGCCCAGAGAGACCCAGACGGACCCTCTGGATTCAGGTGGACACAGGCAGAGCAAGGTGGACTCACGTGGTCCCAGATGGACCCAGGTGGACCCGGGTGGACCTACGTGGACCCAGGTGGGCCCGGGGGCGCCTAGCCAGAAGCAGGGAGACCGCACGGACACGGCGGGGTGGTCTGGGGTGAGATTCGTCCGCTCCTCTCCCTCCCCCACCTGCGAGTCCTGCCCGCTGGCTGCGGGGGCTGTTCCCGCCCCGACGTCCTCTTGCGTGAGCCTCTGGGGGGCGCCGGGTCCTCAGGGCCTCTGGCTCCTCTGCTCTCCGCCGACTGGTCTTGTCTTGTGGCTCAGCCCTGGCACGAGAAGCCCCCACACTCGTCCTTGTCCTCCTGAGGAGCAGAACCAGCTTCAGGCGGAACGAAACAGCCGCAGGACCCGGACCGCGTCCCAGACGGAGACGCCCGGGTGGCCGTGTCCAGGCTGTGTCCGGAGGCCCCGGGCGCCCCGGAGTCGCGTAAATGACTTTGGGCCGAGGAGTGCGGGCTCGGCCGGGGGCCGCCGGCCACTGCAGCCCTGGGTACTGTGCCCCAGATTTCTCCTCCCTCCGGGCCCAGGGCCCAGGGCCCCGTGCGACCTTGAGCACTGTTTGCAAGGGCCCGGGACGCTCTTCTCGGCGCCTGCAGTCCCCCGGGGCCGCTGTCCCCTCCGTCTCTTCGCTGCTCTGCCTTCAGAGCAGACCCATCTGGCCGCGATTCAGAGACACTTAGCAATCAGCAGTAATTAATCTCATCAGCAGGCGACATCCATCACGCGGGGGGAAGGGGACAGGTATGAGCCCCCCAGCCTCTGCTTTATAAACAGCCCGGAGGCGTCAGCTTGGGCGAGCGGGAGCTGGTGGGACGCAGACCCCCTGGGTGCCAGGTAGGGGTGGTGACTGTCTCTGGAGGAGTCTCTGTCCTGTGACTTACAGGGCCCCGGGGATGCTCCCTGGGCCTCGGCCCCTCATCCCACCCCAGGGAGGCCGGGGGGGAGGGAGGCTGGAGGGGAGAAGGCCGGAGGGGAGGAGGCCAGAGGGGAGGGAGGCTGGAGGGGAGAAAGACTGGAGGGGAGGAGGCCAGAGGGGAGGAGGCCAGAGGGGAGGAGGCTGGAGGGGAGGAGGCCGGAAGGGAGGGAGGCCGGAGGGGAGGAGGCCAGAGGGGAGGAGGCCAGAGGGGAGGAGGCCGGAGGGGAGGAGGCCGGAAGGGAGGGAGGCCGGAGGGGAGGAGGCCGGAGGGGAGGAGGCCGGAGGGGACTGAGGCCAGAGGGGAGGAGGCCAGAGGGGAGGAGGCTGGAGGGGAGGAGGCCGGAAGGGAGGAGGCCGGAGGGGACTGAGGCCAGAGGGGAGGAGGCCGGAGGGGAGGGAGGCCGAAGGGGGGGAGGCCGGAGGGGAGGGAGGCTGGAGGAGGGGGAGGCCAGAGGGGAGGGAGGCCGGAGGAGGGGGAGGCCGGAGGGGAGGGAGGCCGGAGGGGGGGGAGGCCGGAGGGGGGGGAGGCCGGAGGGGAGGGAGGCCGGAGGGGAGGGAGGCCGGAGGGGAGGAGGCTGGAGGGGAGGGAGGCCGGGGGCTTTGGGAAGGAGCCCCAGAGTCCCCGCAAAGGCCGGGGTGTTGGCACGTGCCCCAGCGCATCGAGCTGCCGCTGGAAAGTGTCAGTGAACACCGTCTGCTCGGTAGGGAAATACCCCCGGAGGCTGAGGGGCAGCAGCTAGTTTGCTCCGGCTGTGTGCAAACTCCGCAGCAAAGCCAGACCCAGAGCTCTGAGTGTTCACATCTGGCCAGCATCCTGGGCTGGCGTGTGTGAATGTGTGTCTACTTGTGTGTATGTGTGGGCTTGTCTGTACGTGTGTGTACTTGTGTGTTGTGTGTATACTTTTGTGTATGTGTGTACTTGTGTGCATGCATGTATTTGTCTGTATGTGTGTGTACTTGTGTGCATGTGTATACTTGTGTGTATAAATGTGTACTTGTGTATATGTGTGTACTTGTGTGTGTATATACTTATGTGTATGTGTGTATACTTGTGTGCATGTGTGCATACCTGTGTGTATAAGTGTGTACTTGTGTGTGTGCATTTGTGTGTATGTGTGTATACTTGTGTGTATGTGTGTATACTTGTGTGCCTGTGTGCATACCTGTGTGTATAAGTGTGTACTTGTGTATGTGTGTACTTGTGTGTATGTGTGCATACATGTGTGCATGTGTGCACGCACATGTGGGTGAGCTGGGGGGGTGGAATCTCCATGTTGCTCTGGCAGACGCGGTGTCTCCCCCCACACCCCTTCCTCTCCCTCTCCTTCGTCCCTCTGGGCCAAGGGTCCCAGGTCTCGGGGCTCCTGGGGCCGGAATGTCCCCTCCAGGCAAGGTCTCACCTCCAACCCTCTCAGAGACCTTTGAGGCCCAGAGCAGGTGGCAGGGGCTGGGGGTGGCCTCCCAGGGACCTGCCGAGTGACCAAGGCCCTGGCCTGGGTCTGGAATAGCCCCCCCTCGGGGCTCCCTCAGCCCACGCAGCTCTCAGCAGCATCGCAAGGAATCCTTCCAAAAGGCGAAATGCTCCATCCCGCTAAAGCCACGCAACACGCCGGCCTCCTGGAGCAGACGGAAAATCACAACCGCTAGGAATTAATGAGAAGAATAGAGTGAAACCCTCCCCCCCCAAACTCCTCACTTTCATTATTGGCAGAAAAATAATTTGTCATAAGAATTCCTGCAGAGAATAACATCTGAAAAATGGGTACAAGGAGATTTCCGGCATTTCAAAGAGCCCCGGGAGCTCCCACCAGAGGGGCGCTCAGGGGCGGAGGGAGGGTCCCGGCAGAGCACGGAGCCCCGAGTTCCAGCCCCGACACTGGGTTGCTTCACGCCCGCCCCCCACAGCTGCCGACAGGACAGCGGCTCCGCCCGGCAGACCGGCTCCGTCAGCCCCCCCCCGAGTCCCCTTCTGCTCTGAGCAAGCCTGGGAGAGATCTCCTCCCGTCCTTTCAGTGCTCAGCGGGCACCTCGGGCCTGTGTGTGGCCCCCGGAGGGGCTGCCCACGACATGCCACCTGCTAGGGATGGGGGCGGGCACCCTGCAGGCCACGAGCTGCCCACCCCGTGCCCACTGGCACCTACTCTGCCTGACACAAGATCCCCCGTGGTAGGAGGAAGAAGGTGGGTGCTGGCTGGCTCAGACTGGGCCCCGCGAGCCCCACCGACGGGGACACGGTCCACTGGGGCGTCCACACCTCCCTGCCACACTGGACTCCGGCCGGCGAGCGCTGGAAGGAACATTGCATGCAGACACCCTGCTTGACCCCTGACACCCCAGAGGGTCTCCCCAGCTTTGCTAGGAGTGAGCTCCGAGCACAGAGCCAGGAGTAACAGAGCCAGGAGTCAGCTCTGAGCACAGAGCCAGGAGTGACCCTGAGCACAGAACTGGGAGTGATCCCTGAGCACAGAGCCAGGAGTGAGTCCTGAGCACAGAGCCAGGAGTGACCCTGAGCACAGAGTTGGGAGTGACCCTGAGCACAGAGCCAGGAGTAACAGAGCCAAGAGTCAGCTCTGAGCACAGAGCCAGGAGTGACCCTGAGCACAGAACTGGGAGTGATCCCTGAGCACAGAGCCAGGAGTCATCTCTGAGCACAGAGTCAGGAGTGACCCTGAGCACAGAGCCAGGAGTGAGCCCTGAGCACTGCTGGTGTGACCCCAGAGGGCAGAGCGTCCCGAGGAAGTGGCTGAGGCCTCAGAGAGGGGGGCTGGGGGCAGTGGCCCAGGCAGGAGGTCCTGGCGCTCCGGCCCACACCTAGGAGGTAGCTTCAGTGGCAAGGGTCCCCCTAGGGAGCCGGGGGGGCCCAATCGTGCCAGGCGGGTGCATGAGCCCGTGGTCTGGGCCCAGAGACGGGCGAGGAGGAGAGTCTCGCCCAGGAGGGGAGCAGCTGGCCGGGGCCTGGCCGTCCCCACGCGGCTCGGAGCCTCCTGGGGCAGCAGTTGGCCGGGGCAGGGGATGGGGGCAGCTGGCCGGGGCGGTGGGGGGGGGGGAGGCGGCCGCTCCCGGGGGGACGAAGCCCAGTGGCCACCCAGAGGCGGAAACCAGGGTCCTCTCACGGACGGGGCGTGTCCAGCAGCTTCCTGCGAGCCCGACGCTGTCTCTGCCCTGGGCGCCCGTGTGCGTCTGTCTGCAGAGTCCAGAGTTCCTGGGCCGAGCGTGAGGAAGCCCCTCGGCCTTCTGGGGGTCCGGGGGCTGTGCGGCCGGTGGGGGAGGAGAGGCGGGGGCGGGGGCGGCTGGGGGAGACCGAGGCGGGAAGGCGGCTCGCTCTCCTGCTGAGACACCCCTGGCAGAGGGCGGCCCCGGGGCCCTGGACCCCGCAGAGGGCAGGAGGTGACCCTCGCTTGGGAACCCACCGGCGGGCAGGGCAGCGGCGGGCAGGGCGGCCCCGACTGCCACGGGGTCATTCACGCGGGCCCAGGGGGATGCGGCCGCGGGGACCGTCCTGTGGCCGTGCCGTGCGGACTCGGCCGGCCCAGCCCCCGTCCTGCTGCCGGCCTGCCCGGAGACGGGTGCTGGGGGAACGACTCACGGTCACTGGCGTGGGCGTGGCCCAAGTGAAACTAGCAGCGTTTCCCTTCTCCTCCGGCGGGGAGGTGGCGCCAGCCCGGTCTCCGTGATGCTTGGAAGATGGCGGGGGTCACGGCCTCGTCTCAGACTCCAGAGCACTGGGCTCTCAAGGAGCCGGCTGGGCGGGGACCCGGGCCTGCCGCAGTCCAGCCCTGGACGTGGCAGTGGGTGTGTGTGGCCGCCCGGAGCTCCTCAGCTGACCCCGAGCCCGTGCTGAGCACAGAGGGATGGGCCGGGCGTGACCCAGACGGGACCCGGGAAGGACCCAGGGACGGGGCCGCTGAGGCAGCGGGACAGTGGGTGGGAGTCAGCTCTGACCAGTGACCGGTCAGGCACCTCTCGGGCCCAGACGGCTGGGACCCCCCAAGGGGGT